>NC_072384.2:125472313-125775344 GCF_028885625.2 Pongo pygmaeus
TTTTCACCTCTGTAGGGAACCATCAACATCTGGTAACTTACTTAAATACTCATGTGTATTGGTCATTGTCACAAAGGATTAGAAATCAGAATCTCTATTTGGAAGTTTAGGATTTCTTACCTACCAGCTACGTAACTTCGACAAGTCATTTGCAACAGCTGATATTGGGATAAATGGGAAAAGGGCAGTGTTGCTGCAAAGATCAAGTAGATAAAGTATGAAAAGTGGTAAGTGAACCACTGAATATCAAACAAATGTAGACTTGTTTTTATTTGAAGATGATTGAAAATTACCCTACATGTTTTACCCAAGAAACGTGTGCCAATCAGCTAATTAAACCAACTACAATGAATTCTTCATGTACCAGGAACTGTCCTATATGCTTTCATATTTATTATTCAAATTTTATTAAAATAACACTCTGAAAATTAATGATTCTACTGGAGGCAAAAATGGTAGTCATAACGAAGAGTACTCAAACAAAAAAAGGACAGCTTCTCCTTCCAGAATCTCCTGAGTGAAGTCAGTCTACTCTATCCCCCATAGGAAAAAGGAAAGCAATCTACCTAATTATGCATATCAGCAAATGAAAGTGACTTTGAAATTCTACCTTTGTTTTCCTTGAGAAATGGCCTAGAAAATATTTTCATGTATTTATACTTGCAGATCAAAAGAGAAGGATTAAATTTAGGATTGGTTTAATATTAGACTCATTAGCTTTGCAAATAGAAAAATCTAAAGAACAATCAATGTTGCAGATACTTTGAATATCTTTCTGCAGCTCTGACTACACAGATACAAGGTGAGCTTGTCGGCACTGGGGAGCTAATCAGGAAAAGGACTGATGGAACGAGGAAGAGAGAACATCTCTGTGGCAAATTCCTCGTGACTGAGGGCCGCATATTTGGGATCTACATTTTGAATGTAATTAGGGAGCCATGTCTTGGTTATTCACCATTGGGGTTGCTCTAGTTTTGTCTATCTGAAGTAGTTATTCTTGGTTCTCTTTTTCAGAAAACCTAGTCTTTTCAAGAAACACTATGAAAAGAGCGTTCCCCACTTCCTTTGAGAAGTTGTACGTTCTTTCTGTGACATGCGGTAGATCCTGTGATGCCATTTGGACCTCCCTCTTCCTCAGCCAGCGCTGTTGTTCCCATATATCTGAACTTTTATTCTATTTTCAATATTCATAACACAATTAATCCTGTATCTGAGTGGCTTCTTTAGTTTTCAAAACTATTCATCCTAGTTAATGACACAGAAAAACTAACAAAAAATAGGTATTTAGTTTGGCACCAATAGAGTAGGCTCTATTAGAGCACCACATGCTAATTCTTTTTCAATTCTCTTCATATCTTGACACACGGACAAGCAGATCACTCACAGTGACGATTCATGGGGTCTTTTGAGAGACCCTCCAAAAATTCCAATCTTGAAATCCCCAAAACAAATGAGAAGCAACATAGCTGTTAACTAATTTCAGTGTTATATCAAGATAACTGATTAGATTTCTTAGAAGAAATAGAAGATCTAAATGACACATGGATTCTTTAGACCTTAACTTAATCCAGGACCCTTTGACCTTAATGTAATTGGAATGAAGCCAACTTCCACGCCACTTGTGTTTAAAACAAATGAGAAGATCGGAGAAAGTCCATACAGCTGGATCCACGGCCGCAGCTGTCAGCCTGGGTCATGTAACAGATTTAATTTAGCCTTTCATCAGAGGGAGTTCCCCTGGAGAACCTCTCAAATGTTTGAGCTTCTGAAAACAAGGCTACTTTTTCCTACCAAAAAGGAAGTGATTAAGTAAAGAATAAGCCATCTTACACTAACCCTTTAACCTTCTGTCTGTCTTGAACCACACAGTTTCATGAGAATGGAAAAACACCAGCCAAATCAAAGTTAACAACTGTGCAGCTGGGCAAACTCAGATTAAGCTGAATTTGGAAATGGCTCCCTTGGTAACAAAGACGGACACAGATCTCACAAGAAATCAATCAGCAGTAACTCCTTGAATGTCTTAGTCCATTTCAGTGACATAAAGCAGGTGAAAGTCGGTAAAGCATAAAATGTTTTGCAGATATAAGGGATGACTGTATTGTTACATTCAACACACACATTATAGTTAGAAAAATCAGAATTTTCTATTTTGTTAACCCTTAATTTCTTTAGAGAAAGCAAGGACACAAATGAACTTTATAGGATTTGTGATGTAAGGTGCACTTTCAAACTAAATTTGGATCTTTGAAGTCTTATTTTCTTTTTAAAGAAATCTGACCATGTATATCTCTTATGAGCATGTTAAAATTCACACATATTTGTATAGCAAACAAAAATGAAATTTAAAAGTGGCTGCTTCTCCGTATTTGTAAAGAAGTAGAAAATATCCAAGAAGATCTAAATCAAACTAAAGTACATGTCTCATTTAGTTTTCTAGAAACACTTGAATGATAATAAATATCATTAAAAATACATCACAACCCAATTACAAGGCTGCCTGACACAAGGGAAATTAATGCCTTAGAGTAAACTGGAGAATTTTAGATTAATTTATATGAAGCCTGTGATGAGAGCTGTCACCAGCTTAACCTCAGATACTATCTTATTATTTTAATCATCACAAAAACATTCACTCACAGGTCAAGTGTTATACATGCACGTACATGTCACACATACAAATGTAAATAGTTTTATCAACAATAGGCATTTTATAATTTCAATATGTCTTTCCATAATGACAGACAGTTCTTTTATTTCCTTTCCTACATGTGGCTACTTGAAGTTGAATATGCATAGTGGATATTTGTTGTCTTTTGGCCTATATAGCACTCATCCTATTTTCTTTTAGTACTAGCATTTTAATTTCCTTTTGGGGACTTACTTCTTTCCACATTCCCATAAGAAGCAGTCATGGTGGATTTGACTAATTAAAGCATCCTGATTTTCTGGCATCAAGGGTGTGTGACCCCAGCAAGACCCATTCAACTCTTTCCTGCCGAACTCTGAATCTTGAGTGGAAGGATGCAAATGTTGATGAAAGGATTGGAATTGTTTCATTTCTGGGGCTACACTCCCACCAGACTTTCCATTAGTTACAATCATCAAAACCACCCATTTCCCACTGTCCTGAGCTTCTCTAAGTCCATTCCTGGTTCTTTTCTGAGCCCATCTCTCCACCCTTCCTTCTGTCCCCTTCTCTGGACTGTGTTTTTTCATTGGAGTAGGTTTCTAATGCTTGCAACTATAGGAATCTAATGAGATATAATACAAGGAATAGTGCCTAGAATAAGGGACTATTATTTCCTCAATTTTTATGTTTATTTGGATTTGAATGGTCTTAAAGGAGGACCTCTTTTAGCCAATGACTCCTGTCTTTGAGGTGTGGAAATTTAGGTTTGGTAAACTCCTGACTTACCAATGCAACCCAAGATTGTCTCATTCTGTGAAAAGTACATCAGGTATCAAGCATCCTGAAAATGGGGGCTTAAGAACCTTCCTGGTTCTCCAGGGAGATACATTCAGTGCAGCCCCGATCTCTAATTTTCCATTAAGCCTTACCCATTCAACCTATCACTCTCCTATGACACCAGAACATCTGGAAGCCAAAAGATGAGTTTAAGACCCCATTTACCTTCAGTGACCATAGTCACATACTATAATTTTGCTCTCTGTAGGAGGTGCCTGGTTGTGTTGGAAGTTCTGGCAAACCGCGGTAATATACAGCAGATCAGACACACCTAAGCTAGCAATGGTTTAGTTATGTCTCATCTGTTGTATATTATAGGGGTTTCACCTTTCTTCCTCCCCCATTTTCATCTTACAAGTCACATTTGCTGTATTTATTATAGTAAAACTAATTCATATGTGTTTTCTTGTAGAACTAACAGTCACACCAAATAATTGATAATAATGGTAACAATACACACTACCATTTTAAAATAAATTACCCTGTAAATGCCAATAATGGTTATTTTTCTACTACCACTATTATACATAATCAATGGCAAAGACCATAATCAGTATTTAATATCTTCTCTCACTGAATACCAATATCAACCCTGGAAAAGATCATTACTGCCTTTTTTTTTTTTTTTTTTTTTTTAGATGAGTAAGCTTGGATTTTGAAGACTTTAACAACTTGGCTGCAAGCTGATGGAAAAATTGACATTCTAACTCAGCTCAGTTTGAAGCCTGTAGTCCACTCCACTCCACCAGCAAAGAACATAGCCTTGCAGAACAGAGAACAGAACACAGAAATGCTTTTTCTTCACTCCCTGTTGGGAGGATTCTGGAATAGAGCTGTGATTTGGCGTACTATTTCTGCTCCCCTTTTGAGTTTCTGCAGCAAACAGCAAGAGAAGGCTGGGGCTTGTATAATAAGGTCACCGGGCACCTCAGGGGAACAAAGTGGTAGGGAAAGAGGACCAGGCTGGGCCTGGTGGCTCAGGCCGGGTGTGGTAGCTCACGCCTGTAATCCCAGAACGTTGGAAGGCCAAGGCGGGTGGATCACTTGTGGTCGGGAGTGTGAGACCAGCTGGGCCAACACAGTGAAACCCCGTCTCTACTAAAAATACAAAAATTAGCCAGGCGTGGTGGCATGCGCCTGCAATCCCAGCTACTCGAGAGACTGAGGCAAGAGAATCTCTTGAACCCGGGAGGCGGAGGTTGCAGTGAGCTGAGATCTCGTCACTGTAATCCAGCCTGGGCAACAGAGTGAGCCTCCATCTAAAAACAAAACAAAACAAAACAAAACAAAACAAAAAAAAGTTTATAGGAGGGAAAGAAAATGAAAAGGTAGATTTAAGGAACCATATAATGAATGATATCAGTGTGTATGTCAACATCCACAATGAAAATTTCTACCAGTTGAGGGAATCTTTAAAATCAAAAAGTTTTGTACCACCGCCACCTTCCAGGAAATAAAGGGTTGCTGGGATCATGACCCTCCTTCCTGTCCCTGTTGGTACTCCTCTTCTCTAACAAATGGTCCAGCCCATGCTCAGAAGCTTGGCTCACTTTTGTTTAACTCTTCTGCCTCCCTTCGCAGTCAGCTGCTAGGGAAAGGAAGACCATTCTTAGTTAAATTACAGGTACCTCTCCCATTTCCATTTTGGAAGCAGCTTCTCTGCAGCTCCCTGACACATGAGCTAACTGTTCCATGTTGGGGCTCACACCCAGGTCCTCTGATCTGTGTTCACCTGGATTCTTAGGCAGACCAAGTTTCAAAGCTCACATCTCCATTTCTTGGATTAAATTCACATCCCCCGGTTACTCCTGCTTCTTTGCATTCTTCAACCTGTCCATTTCCAACATTCACTCCTGCTTTCCTTTGTGTTTCAACCCTGATTCAGCCTTGTTTCACTGTTCCTAGAACCAAAATCCTGGCTCCTGGAACCCCATCCATTGCTTCTTTCAGCTAACTGGCTTGTTTCACAACAGCCTAAATAAGTAACGCCCTATGAATGGTTGTACAAAACAAAGAGATAGCACCTAATGAAGCACAGATCACCAGTAAGGGAGGCTTCTCACATTAGCATAGAAGATTCAAGAAGAAAAAACTGACTTGAACGATAATAGTACAATACGATATAAAATAATGTATATTAGAGATATGTTAAAGCTATTCAGATTATATCCTCTACTTATAGTTTTCATTTTTATTTTCCTATTAAAGTGCTAATAGGTACTTTAAAGATGAGAGGATGAATTTTCATGGGTATCCAGTTTTCCAAATACTTTGAAATCCTGCAGATTAATGACCCATAAACAAGTAGCAACTTAAAAACAACAAATCACATTTATTTAAATATGTTCATATATTTTTATGACTGCAGATGATTGATATAGTAATTCAACTTAATTCTGTTTTTAATCTTTCTAAATTAGGACACACAATTTAGGAAGGAAATGATCTCTTTATTGACTTCCTTTGCACCAGAGATCATACTGAAGAATTTTAGTTAAAAAAAAGAATAAAATAAAAATAGAAAGGCAGTTAAAAAGAAAACCATCAACTGCAGACCACCACACACGTTTCAAAAATTAAGGGAAGTAGTTCCACTTGATGATCTAACACGTCAATTTCACTTTTCCTTAAGCTTTTCTCATAACACAGCTTTAGTCTCTCAATTGTATGTTGTTTGTGATAAGTGGCATTTCTCAGACAATACATTTGAAAATTAGATTAATAAGGGAAACTTTCAAAACAACTAAAAATTCTATATAAAATATACAGCTTCAAATAGCATTTGAAAAAAACCCAGAATATTCAGAATAGTCAATCTGGGTCAAGAGGGTATAAAATTTGGTTTGCATAATTCTTAGGAAGTCACAGAGCTCTGGATAGGTATTTGAGATTACTGTAAAATTAAACCATTTCTAAACTTTCTTTCGATTAAGAAATGACTTGAGTTCAAGATCTACATAATCATTACAAAAACAGATATGATAAGTATCTGCAGCAATCACTTTTTTCTTCTTTCACTACAATTTATGAGTATATCCAAAAGTTTAAAAGAAGTTATTGCTTTCTTCTTTAACTTTAGGTTTCATCTTCATTTGTTGGGCATTTTGTCAACTGAATTGCTCTTTCCCTTATCACTATTCAAATGAATAGGCTCTGAAGCCAATCTAGGGCTGTTGGTTTAAGATTTTTTTTTTTTTTGAGATGGAGTCTTGCTCTGCCGCCCAGGCTGGAGTGCAGTGGCACGATCTAGGCTCGCTGCAACCTCTGCCTCGTGGGTTCAAGCGATTCTTCTGCCTCAGCCTCCCGAGTAGCTGGGACTACAGGCACGTGCCACCACAGCCGGCTAATTTTTTGTATTTTTAGTCGAGACGGGGTTTCACCGTGTTAGTCAGGATGGTCTCCATCTCCTGACCTTGTGATCTACCTGCCTCGGCCTCCCAAAGTGCTGGGATTACAGGCATGAGCAATCATGCCCAGCAGGTTTAGGTTTTAGAAAGCTTAGATGAATGTGCTTTCTATGGGCACAGTACAATGAGGCTGTGAGTGGGTTTCAGCTAAACTCTGCTTAGACTGGGTAGAAAAAAATCCATGGTGTTTCTGAAATAAACTGTATTGACACACAGAAAGATCTGGGACCACAAGCACTCAGCTTAATGCAGTTCAGAAATCTGTCTCCTGGGTGGTTCTGTTATCAAAAAAAGATTCCCAGGAGAAAAGCGTGACCTGTAGTCCAGTGACTTCAACTGCTGAAGTCACTAGAAAGACAATTTCAGTGTCCCTTTTCCTTTGTCCTTGGAAATGGAAATATTTTACTTAGTTTTAATAACACTACACGACACTTATAACTTTGGCAACACTTGTAACTGTTCAAGTTACTCAACACAACACTTGTAACTGTTCAGAATGCACAGTACCCAACTGAATTCTAATAAACAATCTTAACGCAGGATAGGTATTATTATGAGCATTTTACAGAAGAGGAAACTGGGGTTCAGAGTGATTTAAGTAACTTGCCCAAGGTCGTATAGATGGCAGGTGAGAGCGGCAGGGAGAATGACTTCCTCAAGATATCTATTTCAAATCCTAGTGTTCTAATTACTCATTTCACTTTCTTGGATTCCAAAATGAAAAGCACATCTCAGAATAATACTTAAGGATGGATCAAACAATCCTGCACTCAATACAAGAGACAACCTGTGAAAGTAGATATGCCTATCTTAGGCAGACCAAAAGCAGGCAACTGTAGCACGGACGTCCCCAGTGCCTTCTGTTGTCGAAGAAAGCTAATCACTGTATGAATGATCTTAATTAAATTTGAATGCATTGCTAACTGAATGCTGTGGGAAAATACCACGTCCTTACTGGCTGCTCTTCCCATAGTACTCAGTAGCAATACGTTCAAATTCAATTAAGATAATTCATAGAGTGATTAGCTTCATTATATGGTGAGACTCTGGGGACTGTCCTCTTGCCAACACTGTATGTGTGGTCTCGGTAAGATAGACATGTTCTTCTGTGCATTTTCTCTTTTAGTGGACACAAGAAGTAACTCTCAGGGTGACATAATCCATGCTACTTCTAAATTCCATTGAGATAAATACAGCAGGGAAATTATGTTTTGGGGACAAGACTCAAGTTAAAAATAATTTCAAACCAGGCAATATTTTGAAACAGTTATTCTCCTTAACAGGCTGACGAGGCTCTTTTGGAGTCAGTAGGGAAGATATATCTGACCAGTGGGGAGGAAGTGGTTAGGTCCAGGCTCTTATTTCTGACCAATGGGGAGAAAGAGGTCAGGTCCAGGACTCTGCATATTCCAGTTATGAAATACCCAGTGGAAAGATTAGAGCTATATTTAATGGGAACAAGGGTGGGGGCTCAACTACATGTATTCACCAACGGCAGACACACACTCCTGAGATAGAAACTGAACAAACAACAACACAGTACCAACCCTCTGAGCAGACCTCTAATAAACTCTATTCATATCAAGTTACCATCAACTAATTGTTAGTATAAAGAGGGCCTCTATTCATTGAGAGGCAATGTACTTATTCACATTTATAAAGAGCCTATATATATATGCATGTGTGTGTGTGTGTGTGCATATATATATATAATATTTTTGAAAAGCCATCTCTGTTTCTATATTAAAGATGTTTCTATGAACAAAAAGATCTTTCACCCCTAGAACTGTGGTTTTCATATGGGTGATCAGTGATCACCCTCCCGGAGACGTTTAGCAATGTTTGGAGATGTTCTTGGTCGTCACAACTGGGGAGGGATTGCCACTAGCATTAAGTGGATAGAAGCCAGGAATTTGCTAACCATCCTACACGGTACGGGATAGCCCCCCACAGAAAAGAATTCTCAGACCCCAAATGACAATAGCGCTGAGGTTGAGAAACCCCACTCCGAAAAAGGCAAGCAAAGCCAGACCCACCATGTAAAATTAACATTCTTCTAAAATAAGCTACCCAGGAATATTGCTGTAGCCATTTAACATACCAAGTGGGCCCTTCACTTTACATGAAAGTTACTGAAGTGCTCTAACAATCAGCCCTGATATTCAACTATCAGTAGTTTATAGAACTGTAAAGTTCTATGCATTCTACAGTTTATAGATCTGTAAAGTTCTGTAATAAGTACAGGTTTTCAAGCTCTCATTTTGTTTGCAAACAATAAGGCAGAAATATTTTTAACAGCAAAACAAAACCAAATCTTTTTAACCTTTAAAACCTTTAAAAGTATCACTTTTTAAAGTCCTCCTTGGCTCTATTAATCAAATGCTTGTTTACTTTTTCTTTCATATTTTGGATTGCTCTTTCTAAGAATTTTAAAATAAATAATTAGTGGCATATGATAAAATAGAGCAATGACAATTTTTTAAAAACACAACTATATACATGTCATCAACTGAGTCCTTAGGCAATTAGAGGCTTTTCTTTAATAAAGAGAATAACTTCTTCAGAAATTTTAATTTGTACCATAATATTAAGATAACCTTAAATTCCAAATATTATAGTAATGTTTTAATGATTAAATTCTCTATTAATATATTTTAAAAGAGTTACATGCGGTTTGAGAACAGCATGACTTCAAAAATAATGATGGAAGTAAAAGAGAATATTTAGGACCCAAATGGAATCTTCTGTTCCATATAAGACTTCACCCAGCAGCCTGTGCTAGAATACCACTGTAGAGCTAATCATTTTTGAAAGAAAGGATTGAAGGAAAGATGGAAAGCAAAACATTGACATTTGGATACCTACAGAACTAAATCTGTGGATTTCTTCTTGGTTTACTCTCCTCACGGTTCGTCTCTTCTTCCAAAATTCACTGGGCTCCCGTTTAAAAACCTTCCCTCGAAAACTCATCGTATTGCTGTAATTTGAGTCACAAAATATTTTAAAATATCAATGTCGTTAAACTCTTTTCTTCTGAAGTGTCACCAGGCTGAACAAATCTTTCTTCTTGGTAAAAAGGGAAATGCTCATGCTACATGAATGTAACTCAACAGAAAGGAAAGGAAAGCTGTCGAGTTACCACTTCCTGTGAGTAACTAACTACCAGCTGTTCAGATACTGCTTTTGTGCATATATCCTCCCTCTTCACCTGCAATAAAGCAACACAAAATGACTTTGGATGTTTAAGAGAATTGCTCACAGCTAAATAAACCACACGATGTAAAACCACCCATGGAAACAAATCAAGATCGGATTGAACAGTTAATTGACAACAGGGCTCCATGGCTGTCAAAACAGCCACCCGAACTTTATAATTCTGGTTAGACCCCAAAAGTCAACTGTAATAATATGGCTGAGGTCTGAGAATTGTGTTTAAAGCAATTGCTCTTGTTAAGTGTAGACTAAGTAAGTGATCTTCCTAGGGGAGTTCCCAAAGTGATTGCTTAGAGAACAAGAAGAAGATATTAGCATTTTTTGTATATTGGCTATCTAAATAAAGACATTATGCTTGACTATTATTTAATAGAATGCACACAGACATGGACTCCTTGAATCTGTATGTCAAATAGTTACAAAGAGCTACAGAGTTAGTTCCCTCATCTTTAGATCTTCAAGACCTTTCTCTGGGGCTAGTTAATTTAAAAGTGCAGTTCTCCCCTCAAACCCACCCAGATGCTCTTTCCTGTTTTGATTTTCTCCACCACAGTCACTGACATGTAACACAACTGTACAGTTTATTTATTTGTTTTACTCAGGGTCTGTCTTCCTGTACCGGGCTGTATGTTCCACGAGCATGCGATTTCGTTTCATTCACTGGGTCCTCAGTGATTAGAACACGTGGCACTCAAAAGGCTTTCAGTATATATTAATTAAATATATGTTGAATAAAGAATAAATGAGGGATTTACATTTATTATGCTTAACAATGAACCTTGTCTCATATATATATAGTGCTTTGAAATATTAGTTATTGATAAAAGCGATATAATTGATAAACAGATATACAATATAGGAGTATGTTCAGTTTTTTTCTACTAGGTGAGACAGAAATATTTGGAGGCCACAGGACTAGGCT
Source organism: Pongo pygmaeus (assembly GCF_028885625.2). Taxonomy (NCBI): domain Eukaryota; kingdom Metazoa; phylum Chordata; class Mammalia; order Primates; family Hominidae; genus Pongo; species Pongo pygmaeus. Next base: position 125,483,325 of record NC_072384.2, read on the forward strand.
GTTCTCTTTTCCCCAATAATAATTAGATTTAGCTGATAGGCACACATGTACCCCAGGCCTGAGCCATTCACCTCTCTCTACCTTGTCATGTAGTGATTTGTGCCAGACAGGGAAAAAGGGATTCTGATTATTCCTGTCTTAGCATGCAGACTGAGAAGACCTTCTTTTGAAACCAATCAGAAAAATATCATGATGTTATAAAATGACAGCTGGGGAGATAAATTATATCATTACTTCGTAATTGGATTAGTTAGGCAAACTAAGGATTCCACCGAGCAGAAGTCCATTGATCCCTGGTCATTCGATATTTAGAAATTCCACCATATGTCTTTAGTGCTAAACAGATTTCACCCTCAAAGTAACGCTTTGACATCTGACAGATGAACAGGTATATTATAGTACATACAGAATCTTCAGATTTATTATTTTTTCCTTATATGGTGTGATGAGAGTCTGACTCGGGATCACCTGATTTCCTGGGGTTAGATTATGTGTATATGTTGATGGCTAAAGATAGTATTTTATAATCCTTTTTAGATCATGAGCTCATTTTAAAATCTGATAAAAGCTATGAACCCACTCATCAGAAAAATATAAGAACTCAGAAAATGTGCATGCATGGTCAAGAGTCACAAACTTCTGAAAACCATCTGTGGATCCATCCAACAATGGTGCCTTAAATTTCTGAATCACAGTTTTAGAAGATGAACATACTGTCTTATAACAAAGCATTGAATAATCTTGAGAAACTCTTAAGTGACTTTCTGTCTGTCTAATATTCGCATCTATTTTGTCCTCTATTCCTCTTTAGGCGCCACAGTTCTTTATCCTAGAGTTCCTCCCACTTTTCAACTTCTGCAATATGAGAATGACTCATTTCTCCATTTCCTCAGCTGTTAATCATAGCTTCCTGAAATATTGGCAAAAAGAGGCATCACCCGGCAGCATATGGGGATGTCAGATAGACAGAGTCTGTGTTGATGCAAAGGAGGGGAAAATCCAGTAGCATGGCGTGGAGTGTTCCATGGGATGGCACCGTTGGGCCCTCTACGGGCTTTCTTCTCCTTGTTTCTAGACCAAGCCTGTTTCTCAACCGTTCTATGAGACACTCCACACCATTCCAACACATTTCTTTTCTGCTTTAGTTTTAGAAACATATTGTTAATCAAAAGTCCTAGCTAGGACAATGGGCAAGAACCAGTAATAAGGAGCAATCAGAGATTTGTTGGCTTAGTTACAAGGAGACGCCTCCAAGTTCATTAGAAAGGAAATCCAAGACCAATAAATCATCAGAATTAAGTACTGTACTCAAGACATCACTGAACTTTGTGAGAAAAATAAAACATCTTTCCTAGTTTTAAGAAGCTTGTATCCTACAGAGGAGTTCACTAGAGTTTGAAGGAGTCTGGGGAAGCTTTATAGAAAAGATATCTCTAAGGTAGGCTTTGAATAATAGGTGGGAATCAAAGAGATGAATGCAGAGGAAAGCGTCCTACTGGAAAGGAAATGTAGCAGAGGGGAGGCATCAAGGTAGAATGATTAAAATTACAGAATCATCTGGGATTCAAATCCTGGATCCATCACTTCCTAACTGTGTGTCCTTTGGCCAATCACTCACCCTTTCCAGGCCTCAGTTTTCTCATCTGTAAAATAGGGATAGCATAGTCACTACCTTATAGGTTTGTGATGAGGATAAATAAAATGACATCTTAAAAATATCAACACATTGCCTTGCCTGGTACATAGTACGTACGCATAACTATTAGTTACAACAAAGGCAAAAAGGCAGGCCAAAGCAGAATATTTAAGAAAAAATTAGAAATCTGCCTGTCTACTGCCCAGGGTTAAATAGGAGAGGAGAGATAGAATCAATTGAAGGTAGAAGTCAGGAGCTAGTTAATGGAAGGCTTTGAATGCCAAGATAAGGAAAAGTTTCCACTGTATCCTGAAATCATGAGGAACCACTAAAGGATTTTTGAATTATAATTACAATAGTGCTTTAGAAAGATTCATTTGGTGGCTACATGCAGGCTGAATTGCAGAGAATTTGATCCAGAGATGGTTTGCATTAATCCAGATATTAACATAGGGTGGTGGAATACAGAAAATTAGGCAACAGAAACATAACCATACATTTCAGGGAAATTATAAAGATCTAGCAATTAAATAAAAAATGAGAGCTGAAATTTACTGAGCAAGTACTACGTGCTGGATGCTGGTCTAAATTTTTTATGGAACCTATTTAAACCATCCAACAACCCTGTGAGGTAAGTATTGTTATCATTGTTTTCACCACTCCAGTTTTACAGAGGAATATTTGGGTTCTGGAGAAATTAAGCAATTGGCCCAAAGTCAGTAGCAGAGCTGGGATGTAAACCCAGGGGGTACAGCTACTGAGTCCACCGTCTTAGCCAGAAGGGAAGTTCAAAGATGCCAGGTTTCTGACTGGTCATGAAGGAGATGGATAATATGAGTGAGGGAAAAAGGGTGGTAAGAAGGGAGGTTTTCCCCGCTTTATTTAATGTGCAATGATGATTTAGACATGTTGAATGTTCCATCCAGAAGATCATCAAAAGGGAAAGTCCAGCTGTTATATGTGTGCCTAGAATTTAAGAAGAAGTTAGGACTGGAGATGTGGAGCAGAAAGTCATGAAAAGAACTAAATTTAAAAGTCTAAAAGTAAACTGAATTTTTGGAGAACAGATTAACAGAATTAAGAACACAGTCTTAAAGTTCCTTTACATATAGTAGATGGAAGGCAATTCAGGAAACACTGAGAAGGCATAGAGATAAAAGGGGAAACTACAGAGGCATTATAGAGCCTCAATGTCCTGGACACGTGAGGTTAAGGAAGATGGTGCATGGCATCTGGACAGAGATGGATGTAGGGCCTGGCAATGTCTAAAAAGATTCAGTGTGAGAGATAGACAGGCTGAAAACTAAAGACCTTGCAGTTTTGGATCTAGACATACTTGTGCTTAAATCTTCAGCTATTAGATAACGTCCAGCAAGGTATCTGACTTATCTCTGCCTAACTCTTATATGTAAGAATAGAGCAATTAGTATATAGCTTATAGGGTTGCTGTGAAACAATATATGTGAGTCCCTGGAGTTGAGAACAAAATACATACATGTGTACGTATAATGGCGAAGATTCCTATCTGTGTATATACATAAACTATTATTATTGAACATAATGGGTATTTGTCATTTCTTATGTATGTATTTATGTACATACATATATATGCATGCATATATGTATATACAAAATGCACAATCTCACACATTCTTATATAAGAATTCAAAGTCTGGTCCCATGGTGTCCAGTCAGAAAGGAAGTTTGTCATTTTCAATAGAGAAGAGTCTAGATGTTTGGAAATTAAGTAAGATGGGACACTTAACCATGATTTAGAGACATGGGAATTTGAATGCTAAGATGTCAGAAACCTAAGAAAAAGTTCTGGCAATCTGTATTAGTTTTCTATTGCCACTGTAACAAACTGCCACACATTTAGTGGCTTAAATCAACCTCCATTTATGATCTGTTTTCATGGGTCAGAAATCTGCATTCAGCGCGGCTCAGCTGATTCTCTGCTTGGAGAACCACAAGACTTAAACCTAAGTGTCAACAGGATAGTATCCCTTTCTGGAGGCTCCAGGGGAGAAGCAGTTTTCAGACACATGCAAGGTTGTTGGCAAAATTTATTCCTTACAGTTATAGGACTGAGGTGGCCATTTATTTGCTGTCTGTCAGCCAGGGGTTATTCTTAGCTTTCAGAGGCCACCCGCATCCCTTGACTCAAGGACCCTTTCTAAACCAGAAATAGCCAGCTGAATCCCTCACACTTTGAATCTAACTTCTCCTTTTGCCTCATCTTCCTAACATATCTTTTCTTCTGTATCTCTCTGCTATAGCCAGGGAAAAAAGCCTTGGCTTTCAGGGCCTCATGTGATCAGACCAGGACAATCCGGAATCATTTCTCTACTTTAAGGCCACCAGATGATCAACCTTAATTTATGACTGCAAAGTCCCTTCACAGCTGTACGAAGATTCATGTTTGAATCATCAGGGAGTCTGGAGGGGACATCTTTAAGATACCATCTACTACAGTCTTATTCTTGAATTTTGTATGTGTGTGTTTTAATTTTAACATCAAGGATGTACTGAGAAGAAGGTGTAGATGAGAAAGACACTTGGCCTTTGGTTGTGGTTTCCACTGACCACTGAGATCCAGGTTGCAATGGGCCTAAGAAATGAGTGGGAGGAAATGGAAAATTGGCTTCTAGATCATTTACTGGAAAATACTGGCAGTGAAATACAGGTGAGAAATCGAAATAAAGGTGAGAAGTTGAATGGCACAGGAGAGCTCAACAAAGTTGGAAGAAAGGAAGAAAAACAACGGTGGAGGAAAGGCAGAAAACAAAGTCAATATACTATGTGAAAGTCCTCTTTAAATGCTCAATTATGTTATGTTTTAACATGCTCAATTCTAATTATTTTCAATTAGTTAGGCTATCCAATCTGGAAATGGCATCATCGCTGAATGTAAGCAACCAGGGGGCAGAAACCTGGCTTTCATTGACAATGCATTTGAATCCATTCCATTAAAATGGCCCCAAAAGTAACATTAGGAATTTAGAGTAACTAGAAACATAGTCGTTAAGATTTAGACACATGTACATGATGACAGGATTCGCAAGTCCTAAACTGAGCAATTGGTATGGCACCTCCTATTCATTTCTTCCCACTTTAGTTATTACTTCCTTATTACATCTTATCTTTATTCCAAGTTTTTTAACCTGTTGAGCTTTTTGGCATTTGCTGTTGATTACTTCTTCATTATCGCAGAATGCTTGGATAATTCATTTTATTTTTTTCTCTTCTATTTCCAATAGATTTCCCCATTTGCCTGTAGGTTAGTTTGCTGCACAGCCTTTCTGTCATAGGAAAAACAAGGCTGGTCCACGGTGCATCTGCAGGCTCAGCTCAACCAGTGTACACCCTGCTTAAAGGAAGTAAAGCAGCAAGTAACTACTTCCTCCTTCACTGTGGTCTCCCTGAGCCTCAGCCCTGCAGAAGAGCTCTTAAAGTTAGTGGTACTCAGGCTCACTGCTTCCAGCTAGAAAGGTCAACCCAATTGAGCAGCTCCAAGTTACCAATGAGAGTAGACTTGTCTGGGGGGGTTTAAATGAACACGACAAAACCTCATATTTCTAAATGTAGAGTTTTCAAAGTGGACAATGTCTGTGAAATATAGGTTGGGGCAAAGGTAACTGCGGTTTTTGCGATCATTTTTAAAATAGTGGTTTTTAAAAACGGCGCTGTTAAAAATGATGGCAAAAACCACAATTACCTTTGTGCCAATATAACAGTATATTTAGAAATTTCATGGAAAATAAAGGGTGCTGTGCACATGAGTGAGAATGTAGATGAGCCAACAATAAAAGAGACTGCAGTTTGTGAGTGTGTGGTGCATGTGGGAGTCTGTGTGTGCACAGTGTGTGTGTGTGATGCATGCTTATTGTGTGTGTGGGGTAGACGATGTGTGCTTGCTGTGTATGTCTGTACATGTATATAGGCATAAAATTATCTTGATTGTATCAAAATAATATAGTACTCCAATCACAGCCTTTCAGACAGGTATAAAGTTGTAATATTTGTTCAGAGTACTGAATTTCAATAGGTTAGAAGATGAAAATTCTCATTTAGGGAATTTTCTCATCAAATCAGAATTTGATGGGAGAGGGGTTTGAGTAGGTAAGAAATTCATTTCTTACAGAGTTTACTGAGCCCATCTTAGAATCTAATAGCAAACAGTGAAGGAGTTATACTTTTTCAATAGTGGACTTCATCACTGGTCAGAGATATCAATTTCCAGAAAAAAATTATAGTCCAGAGATATGTATATATCTTACCAATAAGTATCTTAGTGTGATATTTAGAAAATAAAAAACACTGATTTTAGAGTTTATTCTTTTCTGAATTTCCTGTTGGGCATTTAGTTAATCACCCTTTTTGAAGTTTTTGAAATTTTTTTGCTAAAGGCATCCAACTGTCTTTAAGAAGTCATGTGTATTTTAATATTTCCAGCTTCAGCCTGCTCTGCTGTTGAAAATGGGAAATCTCTAAGGGACAAAGATTTATTCTTATGGAGACAAAACTCTAACTCACATGCCCTTGCCTCCATTCTTACAAGCCAGGGCATAACAATAATGACAATGACAACAACAAAAATACCACAGCTAGCTCATAGCATTTCTAAACATGTTTCATACAAATATATATGGCTGGATTGATAATGCTCTTTACAAAGGCATGCAGCTAATTCTCACCTAGAATACAGTGTTCTTTTCCTATTAAAAAGTTATCAACTCCAAAGCAATATATTTTTCATTATACTATTATTCCTCTACCTTTTAAAGAAAATGAAAAGCATTCCAAGCTGAAGCAGATTTCTTCCACAAACGATCAGGTGAAGACACACAAATATAGCCTCCAAGAAGATGAGGCTGAGGAGATCTGAATCAATGCAGTTATCTTTTATCTTATAGGGACTGTTCTCCAGTTGCATTTTCCCTAGAGACAGAGGTATCCCGTCTGCTTGCTGGCTTGGATCCTACTCCAGCTTCCCACTACTGGCAAAGTTAACTACAGACAAATGTTATTCCCTTTAAAATAAAACAAGCACCTAAAATTGCCCTCCTGTAGCCATTCCAACTGCTCATTACCTTGCTTTCAATATGAATGTCACTCACTGTTTGAAAATTACCCTGAAAAGCACATTGTATGTAAGTTTTGTGGGGAGACCAAGGTCTTTCAAATCTGTAAAGCTCTAATGGAAAAATTGGTCAATTTATGGAATATCAGCATTACATATGCTTTATTCTTGTGGCTGTCTTTTACTGCAGAAGGATTTGTCCTTATAAATGGAAGGCAATAAAGCATTATTACCTAAGCAATTTTGAGAAGGAAACTAATTGTCATGTAAATGCCAATTACTGAGTGTGAAGGCAACCAGATATTTAGACCAACAATCTATTGCTAGTGGATCAGATTGTTAGCCTAGGTACAATCTCTGCAACCCAGTCGACTCCACAAACCACTTCTTTAATGGCACTGTAATGCATTTGTGTCTTTTAAGGCCTCCACCAGGAGATAAAGCTAATACAATACTTTGATTTAAGTGTTTAATGCCTTGCATTGTGGAAGTTGGAGAATAATGGTAGGGTCTTGGGTTTGCAATCAAGAGCTTTCTTTGTGTTTTGCAGATAATTAATTGTTGGATTTCCTTTATTTAGCTGTGCACACTGCAGTAAATTCTTGACATTTTGATGTCCAGTAGTTAAGGTCCCCAGTTAAAGGGCAAATTAACCTCTGGGTATGTGTTCTGCACCTCACTAGGTAAACAAGAAGAACTGAAATAGCAGAGAAACAAGAATTGGATGCCTCTCATAAGGGCACCCATACCTATTTAATCTAGTTTATGAGAATGACTCCCTGTCAAACATTGTTCGTGTCTGTCCAGTGCCAGGAATCAATGATAAAGAGAGAATTAGAACAGACTACACACAGTCCATGTGGGGAGATGATGGTACACATAAAACACAAAAGGCAGAAACGAAGTGACAAATGAAGAATATGGGTTGCAGCATCTGAAAACAAAGGAGAACATTGTGTTGGCCAAGGTGAAGCAGGATTTCTTCATACAAGCACTGAGACTTGATTTGGGACCTAGACTTTGAAAGTTACTACTATAACCCCAAGAGAAGAGACTCTCCAGTGTTTGTAAGAATCACATGGATAAGTTGTTAAAAATGTGGATTCCTCGACCCTATCTGGGAGCTCAGTAGCTCTCATTGGAGGGGGGTTTAGTAATCTGGCTTTATAAAGACCATCCATTGGCAGGCACGGTGGCTCATGCCTGTAATCCCAGAACTTCGGGAGGCCAAGGTGGGTGGTTCATTTGAGGTCAGGAGTTCGAAAGCAGCTTGGCCAACATGGTGAAACCCTGTCTCTACTAAAAATACAAAAATGAGCTGGGCATGGTGGCACACACCTGTAATCCCAGCTACTCAGGAGCCTGGGTCAGGAGAATCACTTGAACCTTGGAGGTGGAGGTTGCAGTGAGCCGAGACTGCACCACTGCGCTCCAGCCTGGGCAACAGGGCGAGACACTACCTCAGAAAAAAAAAAAAATACAGCATCTAAGTGATGCCTGTTAAAGACACTACACAGACCACACTTTGAGAAACAATGCCTCAGAAACTGGCTCACCTAATAGTTTTCTTAAGCAGAAAATCATATAATAGTGCCCTCTGTGGCACTATCTCCCAATGCAAACTATTTTTATACTGCACTGAGGTCTCATTTATAAAATCAAGTATTCTCTTTTCCTAATGTATACTCAGTCAGGTGGAATTAACTAACCAGCTGGATCACGCTGCATGTTTGGGAAACGGAGGAGAAAACCCTGGAATAAAGCCAGCCTCTTCACTGGCCACCAGCCTCTTCACTGGCCACTACTCTGCTTGGAATTTGTAAACCTGGTCATGCTTGTCATGTCCCTCAGGTATTGTCTAAATCAGGGTTTCTCAAACTCAGCACTATTGACATCTTGGACCTGATCATTTGTTGTTTGTGTGTGGGGGTATCCCTTGTATTGCAGGATGTTTTGTAGCATCCCTGGGTGGCCTCTACCCATGGATGCCAGCAGCAAACTCCCCACCCTCTGCTGTGCCCATCTGTGATAGCCAATGAGGTCTTCAGACGTTGCCAAAACTTCTTGGGGGAGGGCGGGGAAAAATCTCTCCCCAACCCTAGGTCTAAATCTAGTATTTAGTTTTTTCTTTCCCCCCGCCCCCCTTTTTTTTTCGGAGACAAGGTCTCATGCTGTCACCCAGGCTGGAGTGCAGTGACGTGATCATAGCTCACTGCAAACTTGAACTCTTGGGCTCAAATGATTCTCTTGCCTCAGCCTCCTGAGTAGCTGGGATTACAAGCATGTGTCATCACACCTGATGACCCCGAGGTGGGGTCTTGCTATGTTGCCCAATCTAGTCTAGAACTTCTGGTTTTAAGAGATCCTCTCACCTCAGCTTCCTGAGTAGCTGAGATTACTGGTGTGAGCCACCAAATCCAGTACTTCCTTGATGATGGCTTTCAGGGCCAGGAATCTCCTGGCAGATGGTGGAGATTTCTCTTTGGACCAGAGTTAGTACCTCTTGAAAGCTGAGCTGACTTGCTTGGAAGAACCTCAGACCTACTGTCCTTCAAATCAGTGCCCTCTTTCACTTCTTCAGATGTCTCAAAACCCCACTATTCAAATTAGTGCATAAGCCTAGGTTTCTGTTTCTGTTCTGGGACGTTTCTATTAAAATGCAGCTTCACTTGCCTGGAAAAGCTACAAACCCATTATAATCTTCAATAACTTAGAATAATATCTCAGAAGAGGCAAGCTGGTCACCTAGGCAAAGACCCAAGGAATTGGGGATGAGGATACACGTTTCAAGCATGAAAGCATGTCGTTGGCAGTGTGGTGTTGGCCACTGTGGGTAAGACCACTGTGCTGGCCTTCCCACTTACTTGCTGGGTACCTCTGGGCGACTTCCCTAACCTCTCTGGAAATGAGTTTCCTTATCTGCAAAATAAAGATAACCACAGTATCTACTTTATTAGATGTTGTGAGGCTTATTAATAGAATATTGGTGAAGTGCTTCGCGCCATGTGTGGAATATAATAAAATGCTCAGTGGATGTCAGTTGTAAGTTTGATTATAAAGTAATTGTGTTGAGGTCATCTTGAGCTGGGCTGCTACAGTGTATGGTTTATGAGTGCAGGATGATCCTAGCTGCTCATGCATTGAGCATTAGGAGGAGAAGCTCTGGGCATAAAAAGGGCACCAGCTCCGGGCACAAAAAGGGCACCTTGAAAGTGGCAGTGAAAGGAACAGGATGCTTCAGAAAGGAAGGGAGTAGCCAGAAGACCACTTGGTTTGGATAAGGATAATTAGGTTAAATAGCCTCTCTTCCTTTGCACACTCACTCCTTCCACAACTGACCTCTTTGTGCTTATTGTGTCTTGCAACACTGGCTATTTCATTTTTAAATCCCCTCTGTGCACAACTACAAAAGGTTCCAATTATCCTATTTCTGTCATCTCCCTTCATCCCACAAAGAAGACTCAAATGCCAAGGAAGTTAAGAAAGCCAAGTTTTAACCAATATCATATGCTTAAAAAAAAAAAAAACTTTTCATGGTTACTTTTCTGTCTAAGCCGGACTGTAAATTCCCAGAGCAATAAACAGTATCCTCTTTATGTTTCAATGGTGCGGGGTCTCCTACTGGCATGTGGCAAATACCAACATTATAATTACCAATTTGATGTTGTGAACAGCAGAAAAGAGTATTGCACTTTGTTTTCCCCCCGTCTTCCTCTTTTTCCTTTGAATAAATTTCCAAGGCCACTGAAAGGTATTAAAGTACACTGACAAAGAGACATTTAACCTGACTTTGTTCTCTTTTGCAAGGGTATCATAGATTGGGAAGGAGATCTGCTACCTAGACTGCATCAAAAGATCTTTGGCAGCATTTAAAATTGGCATCCTTCTTGCTTTGGTTGGCATTAGGGAACATATTTTCAGGAAACAGTTCTGAATTTGTGTTGACTTCTTCTTTCTCACTGCCCATAACTACAGAGTGGAGACTGCCATGATGAGCCATTTCTTTTTTCCTTTTAGGCAGAGTGCATCTCACTGCGTTCACAGTGAGGAGAGCATTGGATGGCATTAGGGAGCCTGTATTCGACATCTATCGCTGATGGGTTGAGTGACCTCAGGCAAAACAGTAACCTTTCTGGACTTCTTGTCCTGAAGCTTTTTTTTTAAAAACTCTAAACTTCTATGTTTGTGTGTTTTTAAATAAAACAACTTGTATCAGCCATTTCCAGGTAAACCTATAACTGGACCCCCAAAAATAAGCCTTTATTATTTGCTTTTTTTTTTTTTTACCTCAAGTACCACTTAGGCAAGAAAAATGATTTTTCAATCAGAGCTCCTCTTTTTCCACATTTAGTCCAGATGATGCACCCAAAAAGATGCTACTGTCTCTCATTCCCTGCTCTCAGGTGGATTCTACTTCAGAAGGAAACAGCTGTGCCTTCGCACTAGATGACATTGCTCTTGATATGATTTGTAAATAAAGTGCTGGAAATAATTTTGGGGCTGTTTTCACACCCACTTAATTTATTGATAATATCTTGCTTAAATCTGAATATTCAGTTATGTATTTTTAACATCTCATTACTTTTGCCTTGAATACAGCTGCAAAACAGAAGCCGACACTGGGAAACCCTTCCTTTCCAACAGGCCTGATGTTCAGTTTTGTCCCCCTCTGCTCTTTGGGTTGACTTCAGTAGTCATTGCCAAGACTGAGTCTTTGTATAAGAGGCTGAGCTTTTCATCTGCTGGAGAAAAAGGCAGAGTCAATATGGGTGTGACATATGCAGTCCTCCTTGTTGTGGAAATTGTACCTTGATTTTCCTATAGGGAACACCTCCTCTATCCCCTCACCTTCCAGAGCACATCAAACAAGGTGACCTGACCCCACCTCCACCAATGAGATTGTTCCTTCTCTGAACTTGAACCTTGAGAGGAATGATCTATAAACGCAGAAAACAGCCATGATTTATACCAAAGACAGTGTCTTGAATGCTGCACATTTATTATCATTATTATAATTATTATTGTTATTCCTATTGTTCCTGGGTTCCTGCTCCCGCCTGTGCTTACTGAGGTCTCTTGCTGAGCTCTTCCTCCAGTCTGAGGGGCTTCCCCCACCTGCACTCTTTATTTTCCTTGACCTAGCTAAGGTCATTTTCTTTTTGCAACCATACAACTATTTGCAACCACATGTTTATTTACACTGTAAATGGGTACAGATATTGTGCTAAGTATTCAGGATAACCAGAAGAATAAAATAACTTATTTGTCTTTACAGAGCTTAGAGGAGATGTTTTGGCAGGTGCTGTGATGAGAGATTTGCATCAGAAAGTACTAAAAGTCAAACAAAGGAAAATTTCATTATCATTTCCTCCATATGTCCTTTCAAGGGCCAAAAAGCAAACCAACTAGATGCTCATTCCCTTTCCTTCTAAATACTCTTCCATGCAACTTTATCATGATTTTACTAACATCATCATCCACCAAGGTGATAAAATTGGAAACTTGGTAGTCATTTTCAACTTCCCTTATCCCTTATGCGCACAATGAACCCATCACCAAATTCTAATGATTGTATATTTTCTTGTAATCCTCGTTGCAGCAACTTTCCTTGTGAAAGCCAGGTCTGATCAGGTTATTCCCAACTCGGAAGCCTTGAGTAGCATCTTCTCTTGTCAATATCAGTGTTTCCCCAACTGTATTCTAGAGCTTCACAACATGTTAGCCAGGATTACAGAGAAGAGATTTACAACGGCAACTAAACTTGAGAAATGCTGCATTGAACAAAGCTAAACTGACCTTCTCACTGCAGAATCCCTCAGAGCTCTAATTCCCATTGTGTAACACAACTCTCTCTCCAGTCTGTAGTATGTGATATTTCCCATGCTTATTTTTGCATAGGCAGCATTTTCTTTTCTTTTCTTTCTTTCTTTCTTTTTTTTTTTTTTTTGAGACGGAGTCTCGCTCTGTTGCCAGGCTGGAGTGCAGTGGTGCGATCTCAGCTCACTGCAACCTCTGCCTCCTGGGTTCAAGCAATTCTGCCTCAGCCTCCCGAGTAGTAGCTGGGACTACAGATGCCCACCACCATGCCCAGCTAATTTTTGTATTTTTAGTAGAGACAAGGTTTCACCATGTTGGTCAGGATTGTCTCGATCTCTCCACCTCGTGATCTGCCTGCCTCGGCCTCCCAAAGTGCTGGGATTACAGGTGTGAGCCACTGCGCCCGGCCACATAGCAGCATTTTCTTAGAGGGCACTTCTTATTTTGTGTCACACAGTTTGGGAAATGATCTGTGCAACTGGGACACAGTGAGAAAACTAGTGAGATAGAATTTCAAATTTTTTAGCATAAGAAGATGTCAGTGACATCTTCTCCAGGGGGAACAGGAATTGCAGGAGTTTATTGAAAAGCCATGAAAATCTGAACTAGGGCAGATGCCAGGTTGCGTTGGTGCTAAAACAAAGAATTGACAGCATGGTGGCTGGCTGACAGGCTTCAGGGCAAGACCTCTGCACCTGTCCCAATTTTGGTCTGTTCCTTCTCTGAAATGAACCCCAGCTAAATCACTCATCTCTACCAGGAATCATTTTTTCATAGCAGTTTGGCCAAGATACTTGTGCCCATCAGTTAGGGGAATGCATAACTTAAATAAATACTTCCAGTTATTTTCTGAGATTGGACAAAAATTGACACATAATTAGGTATGTAGCATTGGGTTCACTGGGTTTCTGTGAAATCTCAGCACAATAGAGTGAGGCATGAACAAATTTTCATGGTTGTATAGTAAGCACTAAATAAGCACTGGAGTCAGCATGGAAAATAATTTATGACTCAGTCAAGGGGAAATATGGAACATGAGAGTCCACTGTCTACCCACTTTCTTCAATAACCGGTGATATCTCTGGTCTGCTTTGTAAACAGATTTCTAAAAGTATTTGTTGCTTTTGATGCATTAGTACTCACATCTCCTACTTGCATTATGTTGCTGAAAATTAAATTAGGTGTCAGATATTTATTACCACATTCCCCTTGTACTGTTTTACAGTCAAGAAAAGATAGTCTGACTTGTGACTATTCAATTATACCTGTGGAAATCTTTCTGAATTAGGAGCCAGAATGCACGTTTCTCAAAGTCAAAAATATAGTCTTTAAGTCTACATTTACATTAACAGTAAAATCATTTTCCACTCATATCAGCCAAGTATATTATAATGGATTGCAGACATTATAGTTCTCACTCGTACCTTGAAGTTGGAATACTGAATTAAAGTGAAACCCTAATGAAAATTTAAAAGAGAATAACAATTAGGCAGCCTAGGATTCAAGTTAGTCCCACAGTTGTATTTTTTTCTGCCAAAAAATGTTTTAAGATATATGAATTTGTTGCCAGCATTTAACAATTGGGAGATTTTTGTATATAAGCCTTGGTTACTAGTTTTTTGTTTGAAAAATTCGAGATCTGACCATACTGATCCCACTTTTTGACCTGGAAACTGTTGTCCAAGCTGAGCGGTGGCTAAACCCTCTGGATAGGCCATGCCTGCCCCAGTTTGCTATGCTACTCACCAATCTGATTTGACCCCTTGTCTAGCCTGCTTCACTTATTCCCTTCGTGGCCTGGTGGCATGGAGTCTGGAACCCGTAAGGGTTTCACATTTAAGACCATGTCTTTTGGGAAGAATATTGTGACTGAGACTCTGATCTAAGCCTTGTCTGATGCCTCTACATTAGACAACAATCCTAAGGATTTCTACTGCTGATATATTCGCAGTTAATACAGGTCTGCAATAGATCAATAGTTTACTCATGAAGATTTCTCAAATGTGAATCATGTGCCAAAATTTTGAAGGTAGTAATAAAATTGTGTTTCTGTTCTGTCTAACTAGAATGTCCTCTCCTTAAATGTATGGGATGAGAGAATATTTCTTGTATTGGTTAAGCCATAGTAATCATTAAATTGCACCAAATTTCTTCTTTAATTTAAAAGAATAAAAACCATTTTGAGGCAGAGTCAGCTCATGTGAGAAATCAGTGTGGCAATTAATGGTATGGCTCAAAGCCTCTTCATGTAAATGACGAGAACATGATGCTAAGCAAAACTTCTAAGAAGTGACAGAGATTTATTTTAAAGGGGAAGTAAACAGTTTTCAAGTAGTAATTTTATATTAAGAACGAAAGAAACATAAGGACTTTAACATGAAAGTTAAAGTTATTCGAATTTAAAATTTTCAATTACTTGTCTTTCACAATTTAAGAAAAGGTGGATGCAATGTCAGATTCTCATTGATGTTCTTCATCTATTTCTTCATTATCTACATTTTACATTACTTTTTCTTGCAAAGGGAAGAATTTGATATACAGTCCAACTGACTATTGGAACAAGAAAGCTAACCTACAATCACATGTTTTCACAATTTGGTCTAAAATTTTTTTTTTTTTTTTACAAAAGAGTCATTTCTTACAGGTTATATTTTCAAAATACCTATTTAAAACTTTATGTTTGAAAGGATAAATAAAATACAGGATGCGGAGGGTGTTAGCACAGGTGAGACGTCTTATGTGTTTTCCTTGGTGAAATTTAGATGACTGTATTTAAGTGGATGTAATAAAAATATGTCATAGAATTTAAAGTGAATTAGAACAACTATAAATAATAAGCTGCTGTAATAATAAAAGATACTTGATGATTGGTTAAAATGTAATGTGTTGTTCATTTTCCAAATGCAAACGATTCTTTAATATAGCTTGATCTTAAAATAACAAACTTCCTTGAAAGAGATACCACCTGACTCATCAGTAATTCCTTATTGAGGGCTTAAAGAGGCACAGGAACCATGGACCCTGGAATAAAATATGATTTTTCTACAGCTTTAAGTCCTGGCCTTTAAGTATGTGTTCTTTCTTTCTTCTTTTCTTTTTTCTTTTCTTTTTTTTTTTTTTTAATAGAGACACAGTCTCGCCCCATCACCCAGTCTCGAGTTCAGTGGCATCATTATAGCTCACTGCAGCCTCGAACTCCTGGGCTCAACCCATCTGCCCATCTTGGCCTTCCAAAATGCTGAGACTACAGGTGTAAGGCACCATGCCTGGCCTGGCCTTTGAATATTTCTAAGAAAAGGTGATGACTGGTGTTGAATATTACCAAATTAATGTTAAATTTCACCTTTCGGTAACATGCCCTCAAAAATACAGATCTCCTTTACTTCTTTTTCTTTCTCTTCTTCCTTTGGCCACTGAACCTCGAAAGGGGAGAACAGTCCGGTTATAAGAACCCATACTTCAAGGACAAAAGACATTCTTTTGAGAGAATGATTCACAATGGCTACGGGTGGAGACATAGGACAATGTGTTGTCCACTAAACTACCAAGTTATTTCTAGTATGGATGTCCGTAGCAAACATACTTCTCTTTGATGGTTTATGTCAATACCACCATATCAAATAAAAAAGAAATTCTTTTGGTAGAAGTCAAGAACTCTCATTAATCAACTTTTCCATTGTTTGCAAAAATATCAGCGATGAATAGGGTTGATTTTAGAAAATAATTACATTGTGTATCTCATGAGGCACATTTTTCCAAAAACATAATCATTCAGCCTTTTTGGTGTATTGAACAAATAGCTTATTCGATGGGAAATGCCTTAACTTCATAGTGTGTGCAAAGTTCAAGGAGGTTTGGTGATAATCCTAAAAATGCCCAGATTTCATGTTGTGTCAGACAGGGAGCAGAGCCTGGCAGGTAGGAAAAGTACCCATTTTCTGACTGAATGCCCAACAGTAGGCATTCTTGGGCACCCTTTCAAGGTCAATGTTCCTACACAAGATGGTCTGCAGTTAACTTTTCTGCCTTTATCTCTGAGTATGATTCTGTATATAGTCTATGATACAATCCTTCTTGGGTGGATTCTTGTCTTCTTTATCTCTCTGTTGAAACCTCATGGCACTTCTCTTTGTGCTTTTCTTGTGGAAATTATCTTATTTCCCTTTAGATTGTATTCACTTAATACAGGCCAAATGCCTTATTGTGATATCTTCTTAAATACACAGATAGTAGCTTAATTACCTTTCTATCGTTTAGAGAGCTTAGTGTCAGAACTTGAATATAGCAGGTGCTCCATAATTATTAACAACTTAACTGGCTTCCCTAAAACTTCTATATAGCATAAAATACTGGTTAAGCCTAAAATACTCTTTCTTGAGAATTTATTTGAAAATTGTTAAAAAAAAGTAACTTAAATTTTACCCATTTATGTAGGAAGAGTCGGAAGGCATTATATAAAACTCTGTATTTTTCTTCTCACAGTATTATTTTTGGGGAAATAAATTTCAATTCAACCATGTCTCTTATATACAAAAATGTACTTTTCAAAGAGCCATGTTTAAGTGCTGGGAGAAATGCTACTTTGGGAAATTGGAATGTATTATTAATCACATTGCTGTGGCTTCCAGTGAATGTAATTACTTACTATCTATAGCAGAATGGAACTAATTGATTAACATTCTCCTATAAACATGCAAGTGGGCACAACAGACTCTCTGACGCCTTCAGATATTTGGCAAACATTACAGAGCGTGCAGCCTATACACCATCCACTCTTAGCCCTCTCATTCCCTCCAATTTGATTTGAAAGACTTTTCTGAAGGGCCTGCATATTCTTGATACTTAAAAATCATATCGGCAATTAGGAAAGCACAGTTGGATGGTGCCCCTCCCCAACTGTGGCCCTTGATTGTCGCCTTACCCTCCCTATAGAGAGATAACCTTATTTGAAAATAATGGCCTCTTTGCATTAGCATGATACAACACAGGCTGTTTTGAATATACAAAATAACCATCACCAAATGCTTCATGGCCTGTTAAGATTTATATAAATAAGACTGACTTTCTTCTTTTATGCATGCGTAAATCCCAAAATATAATTTTCAGGTCAACAAAAGGGAGATGTTTGCTTTATCACTATTTTCTAGAAATCTCAAGTCTTTATTTCCTCCTTCTGGAAGTCAGTAAGACTACTAGTGTCAATATGCGAATCATAAAACGGATCACATAGCCTTTAAATCTCAGTTGTTATCACACAGCATCCCTGAGAAAGAGGGGAATAACTCTCATTTTAAGATGTTGAAAAATACTAAGTGTGACAAAGAGTATAATGGGCTACATATTAAGTTTTTTTGGACCTAGACCTCAACACTTGCTGGCTTTATGGCCAATTATATTTTATTGAGGCTGTGAACAAATATGAATAAACCTTTCATACCAGCGAGCTCATGGTAATAAAGTTAAATAGCTCATCTAGAAGTAGGTACTCAGATGAAAAAAAAAGTTTTTTTCATTTCACGGTATCAGGGATGAAGGAGGCGGGAATTACACACATGTTTGCAAACCCCTTCAGTTTAAAACATTGTAGCTGCTAAAACAAGAGTACATGAAACGACACTGTCCGTTGTTCATGGAATATCAGGACCAAATGGATAAAGTTCACCCTCTCCTCTAGTCTTTTTTTTTTTTTTTTTTTTTTTTTTTGAGACGGAGTCTCGCTCTGTCGCCCAGGCTGGAGTGCAGTGGCGAGATCTCGGCTCACTGCAAGCTCCACCTCCCAGGTTCACGCCATTCTCCTGCCTCAGCCTCCCGAGTAGTTGGGACTACAGGCGCCCGCCACCATGCCTGACTAATTTTTCTGTATTTTTAGTAGAGACGGGGTTTCACCGTGTTAGTCAGGATGGTCTCCATCTCCTGACCTCGTGATCTGCCCACCTCGGCCTCCCAAAGTGCTGGGATTACAGGCGTGAGCCGCCGCGCCCAGCCGGCCTATCCTCTAGTCTTATCTGGTGTTAAAAAGTTTGCCCTCAGATGTCTTAATGATCTCCATAATAAGTAAAACTTCAGGTTTTTGCCCAATGGCTTGGCATTGGGTAGGTCAACCCCAAAGTATGATTTTATAATCAGGTTTCTGAAGTTGCCACTTTACTTGGTGACTATGACTGAAGTATGTTATAATAGCCAGTACAATAGGCCTCCTTACCAAATCGCACCAGGAAATTAAGCCTCAAACTGGCTCTGTGTTGTGTGTACTACACCATGATCATGTTTAATTTTCTAATTAGAAAGACCTTCTCTTAATGAGTCAGATGTTAAGAGTCATGGAAATCCATATTGTAAAAAAAACCCACATATATGTAGTTGTTAATAATGGTTTTCTGTAGGGATCTGAGAGGAGTGTGGGAATATAGGGAAGAAGTTTTAAAAAAATGACCTCAAATGTTTTCAATTTTTATTTTATACTGGTATGCAGTATTTATATTTTTCTCATAGTATATACTTCTTTTACAAAATGGGCTTATGGGGGCTTCTCATTTTCTTCTCTTTATGTTTATTTTCCCCTTTTTCTATAATAAACATAAATGTTTAGAATAAAAAAATATATATATAAAAAGAAAAAATGGAGAGGCTTTATTCTGTCTTGATTTTTTATACTTCTGCAACTGCAGTTTTCCGATACCTATTCATTATGTATTTTGGGAAAACATCTAAATGGAAATCACAAGCTGAATTTTGAGCTGAGTCCTCTAAATCTAAACTTTTGAACATAGAGTAAGATAACCATTTAGAGAACAAAACAATGTTAAATTTAAGCCATGATTATGATCGTAAAAGGGAGCACTTGCTGGGAAATCAAGTATGTGTGAAACAAACATGGCAAGGAGAGAGCTAAGAGAAAATGGTATGTTCAGTATTTTTGCTGACCGAAATAATTCCCATGTGGTATTTTAAAAAGAGCGCCAGAAAATGACCTCCTGGAACTAAGAATAGTTTAAACTTTTGATTCATAAAACCACAGGAAATATGAATCAAGGAAAAAGACAATCCCAGGCAAGGGCAGGTGTGGGGCCTGAGGAAGCTCAACCCCACACAACAGTTCTCATCTCCTGCAACCTCCCCAGCCCCTCTCCCTAATTTCCCACTTCAATGCCTGCCCTTTGGCACATAGCTGCTTTTAATCCACTTGGTATTGAATATTTGGGATTTGGAATTCTCTATAAAATGGTGATAATTTGATATTTAATGCTAGAAGGTGAGCGATCAAATGAGACAGCTGCTAAAATTTATGAATTCTATAACAATAATTTCAAATCCTTACTGCTTTTACCTTCCCAAGATTCTAAAATGACAGATTCAGTCCTAACTGACTAAGATAGTAGATTATTTTTCCATACATGCAAGGTCCATTTAAAAATCTGGTTACCAGGGTAATGGATGTAATATCATAAACGAGTCTTTATCCAGCTACATAGCTACATGGTATGTGCACATGCAAACATTTATAGTGCATATATGGATATGAATAGGGCTGAATGTTAGGCAACGCAAGGTGTGAACGTCTCTTTAACTGACTAAAACAAACAGAGCCACAGACAGACACACACTTAGAACTACCCCTTACACTTCAACCAAACAGAGGCAGAAGATTGGGAAGGTGAACTCAATGTAGGGCTTGCCAAATCCAGGAAATAAAGAGGGCTGCAGAGAGGCACAGTGTCTTCTGCGGAACTCCAGGGCAAAGCTGTTCAGCTGTGACTTTTTTCTACTTTTTGGTGGTCTCAGTTTGAAATTAGGCTCCTGGCTTTTGCCAAGGAAGTGTTAAAAATGTGCACTTGTGTGAAGCAGCAGCAGTCCTCTCAAATGGGGGTACCAGATTTCTTTTGTTACTTTTTAATTCACTCAGTGATGATAACACTTCACAATCCTAACGTTTCTCCTTTCGATCTCCACCTTTAAGAAAGTCATCTAACGTCTTGGTGATCTTTAATGACCTTAACCACATCTGTAGCAAACATCTTCTAAGAACAGATCTGAAAAGCTTCTGTAGGTGAACTTGGGTGATTCCAAGGGTCCTTACTGTTTTGTGATGAACACATATATGGTTCATCATTTCTTTTTGTTATAGTTGTGCAAAAAGAAGACGTATTTGTGATGAGACTTTTTATTCCCCACTTCTTTGCAAATGAGTTCTCCAGGGCTGTTCACTGGTTCATTTGCCTGGAGGTCAAAACAAAAGCCTCCGATGCCCATCATGCCAGCTCCTGAAGATGTGATACCACCCCGGTTCTATTAATTACAGATTTGCTATGCTTCACTCAATTTTCAGAGCTAAAAGAAAGAAATAGATGTGTGTAATCTTTAACTTGAAACCCATCAGCATTCTTTTCAACAGCATGGGCAAAAATGAGACAAAATATGATAGCCACTATGAAGGAACCGACATCTTTAAGGAAATAAAAACCAGAGTGGAGGAATGACACAGACTGAAGTGTCACGTTGTTTTAGAGTGATAGAAAAGCAGGCCAGTTTTAAAGCAAACCTTTAAACAGTCCCCTTTAACAACCACAGGCCACTTTAGTTTCACGCTTCATTTCTTTCCCTGCTCGAGGATCCTCTTCCTTGTCTACATCTCTCCTTGTCCTTGATCCCTTTCTCTATCTTTTGGCTCACTCATTTCCCCCAGTGGCTTTCATTTGGGGAATATCATTGGGTTCACTGGCTTTTTCACCGAGTTGTCTTTTTGAGCAACTCTGTTCACCTGATGAGTGTTCTATTTAATATTCTAGTTTCCTTATTAGTGGAGAACTGAAGGGTAGTTATGTGTGTCAAAATGTCTCCCCAGAATTAATCCAATCTAATAAACAGTGTGTTTCTACTTGTAGAAGTAATTACTTAAATTTCTATGATGCAGGTGGGCAGCAGGTATTTTCCTCATTTTACAGATTAAAAAGAGGTGCAGTCCCTCAGTGACCCAGGCACTGTGATCAGTGTTGTTACTCAGTTTTCATTTAGATCATCATCAACAGCTTTGTGAGGAATCCCTACCGTGCTGCAAATAAGGACACTGAGGCTCAGGGAACTCAGGGAATTATCCAAAGTCCTACAGTTCTCAAATGGCACAACAAGCCTGATATCAATACCCAGATTTTGTCATTATTTTCTGTTTTAGCACGACATTTCCGGATGCAGACTTCTGCAAGATGACAGAGATAGACGTCTGTTCCCAAAATAGAATTCTATAAAACCCTTCAATCTGAAGAGATTACAACAAAGCGATTTTCCCTTTTTTTCTCTTTGTTGTCTCTGCCGTGGGACCCATGAGCCCCCACAGTTGCATTCTGTATCTCCACAGCATCTGTTCTGCTCATAGCTTTACTCTACAGATTAACTTGAACTCATTATCTCTGTATTTAATTCTTAAAGAAAAGTCAAAAAACTAGTTTGGAGCAAGAATCCCTATGATGGAATTGGCTTTCATCTCCAAATGGATTTATTTCTCTAAGATAACCAGAAACTGGATAGGATTTGCTATACTATTGACATTACTTTGTATTTTGTAGCTAGCATGTATGTAGTTTCACTTAAAATTCTGCACATACCTTGGAACTATAGCTCATTATTTCTGGATTAAGAGGAGGAAATACTATGCAGTTAAAAAGAATGTGGGTCTCATCATTTTGAGACCTGAACAAATACCCTTGTTCTGCCAGCAACTTTGTAGAAGCCACAGATAAGTCAATTTACCTGTTTGGGCCTGGATTTCATCTTCCAATGGGGCAGCTGGATTCTATAATATCAAATTTCTAACATTTTATTATTCTATATAATCTATATTAAAAACCCTGACTTTTAAAGAGAAGTACCATTTGAGCAGAATAATGCTACTGTATTATTGGATATTGAACAGAAAAATGCCACTGCAAGAGATCCCAGACCTGAATCAACAGAGACACAGAGGGCAGGAAGGTGCAGTGGGAAGGGGGCGTGGTCAGGTTGCAAGAGGGGAGGGGAGGTGGGTGGAGTGAAAGAAGTGGGCATGGCCAGATTGCAGGTGAAGAGAGGAGAGGAGGTGGGTGGAATGGGAGGGATGGGCGCGGGTGCACTGTAGCAGGGTGAGAAGTGAAAGAGGTGGATGTGGCTGGGCTTGCAGGGAAGGTGGCAGGTACACATTTGCCTAGGGCCACACCAGATGGGTGACTTTGGACAAATGCAGTAATAGCTACAGCTGCATAGTTCAATGCAGCCACCACTAGCCATAAGTGGCTATGAAGTCCTTGAAATGTGGTTAGTGTGACAAAGGAACTAAATCTTTAATTTTACTTAATTTTATTTAATTTTGATTTAACTTTAAGAATCGATTATTTTATCTAGTAATTGGAAAACATTTAACTAGTTTTGGAGAAACCTTGGAATATGAATTTACTGTTTCAACTATAAATTTTATGAAATCTGAATACTGAGCAAATATTTGTGATTAAAGATTTAGCATCCAAATCGAAATGTGTTATATGTATAAATGTACACTACATTTTGAAGATTCAGCGTGAAAAAAGACTATCAAGTATTGTAATAATTTTTATATTGATTACATGCCAACATAAGAATAGTTTGGATATATAGGTTTAAAGAAAATATATTATTAAAATTAATTTAATATGCTTTTTTTCTTTTTCAAATATGGCCCCTAGAAAATTTAAAATTACATATGTGGCTGACATTATATTTCAATTGGTCAGAGCTACTCTGTGTGCTTTAATTTCTTTCTTAACTATATTGGAATAAAAATCACAATATCCTTCAGAGGGACTGCGGCAACAAAAAAAGAATCCTGTGCAAAGTTTGTAGCAAAGTGACCATCAGAATTGGAAGTGCTCAACAAAGAACTATTATTTTTGGACATTATTTCCATGTTTACTTCCTCCAATTATTCATAAAGCAGAATTTAAGATAATCTGTGGGTTACTCAGTTCTCATAAAGTGTATGAAAGCAAAGAAGGCCCTTGATTACCCAGTGACCAATATTAAGGATGCAGATAATCTACCAAATGAATCCATATTCTTTCCACCTAACAGATTCCTACTTTCTACCTTTATGACCCATAAGATATGGCTTGCATTCATTCATTCATCAAACCTTTGATTGAGTACCTATTGGTAGAAGAATCAAGATTCTGTAATTTTGCATTCTTAAGTTCCTTAACGATTACAAATCTGTAATAAAAAATCTACTCACAATTAAAAACATTGAGATAACTTTAAAATTACAAATGAGATACAATCTATTCTCCATCTCTAAATTAGTAAGTTCAGTTGTACCTACTGAACTTAAAATGCATTCTCTCTCACGTGATTTTCGACTTTTCTTTATGATTGTGGTGGTTTTAAATTCTAAACATTCAGGATTTTGTTCCTTATAATTTTTAAATTTGGCATAATTTGAGAACGACAAAGTTGAAATTAAATGGTTAATTTCAGTTGTATTAAAGGATGCAACATTCCTTTAATAAATGGTGAAAGGAAAACAAGAAGAAACTGAAAGTTAAATTTCGGAAAACTGGCAATTAGTGGATAACACAGAAGAGAACTCAAATAAACTTATGTTCTTTGAATAATCTATTTGTGTTAATAATCTATTCAATAAGTATTTCAGTGCTCTCATAAATAAGCTAACTTTGAATTTCCATTTCCACACATTTTATGAAGCACAAATTAAGTTTCTGCTTAACAGTTAGATTCTTTTTTCTATAACAATTCTTTAAAGTAAATTAAGCTTGTAAATTTTTCTTTGTTTCAATAAGACAATATACACAATAATAATAGCTAAAATTTAGTGAGTTCTTACCAAGTGCCAGGCACTCTTACAGGTCCTTTACTTGAATTCACTCAATGAATCCTTAAAACAACCCTGATAGATAGTATGGTAGGCAGAACAACAGCCCTTTAACAATGTACATGTCTTAATCCCCAGAACCTGTGCCTATGTCATTTACACAGCAGAGGGTAATCCAGGCTGTAGGCGAGAATCAGCTAACCTAGAGATGAGAGAGGATCGTGGATCAGCCAGGTGGGGCCAATGTAATCACAGGGGTCCTTAGGAGTGAAAGAGGAAGGTGGGAGAGTCAGAGGTCAGAGTCGGAGAGTCGCTGGAAGACACTATGCTCCTAGCTTTGAAGATGAACCAGGACCACAAACCAAGGAATGTGGGCAGCCTCTAGAACCTGGAAAAGGCAAGGAAACAGATTCTCCCCTAGCGCCCCCAGAAAGGAATGCAGCTCTGCCAATTTTAGCCCAGTGAGATCCGTTTCAGATTTCTGAGCTCCAAAAATGTAATACACGTGTTTTAACTGTAAGATAATATGTGTGTTGTTTAAAACTAAGTTCGTGGTAATTTATTACGGCAGAAATAGGAAACTAAGGCAGATAGGTACCCTCATGACTCTCATTTTACAGACAGGGAAGCCAAGGTATACAGAATTTAAATAGCTGACCCAGAGATCACACTGCCAGCAAGTGCTTTGGCAAGTGACTCAGACCCACACACCCTGGTTCCTCACCCATGGCAATGCAATGTAAATCAGGGCTGGCACGTGGCATTTTCTCATGTGGTTTCTGGGTACGGAGTGTTTTTCTCTTTCTTCTTAGCATCTTTTTATCCTCCAGGTCTCAGCTGCATTGCCACTGCCTTAGGGGAGGCCTTCCCTGACTGCTTTGAGGAGGTGCGATGTTCAAAGGATGCAGTTTTAAGGTAAGGTGGAATGCAACTCTCAGGGAAGTACTTATCATGATTACAATTTTCCATTTGTTTGAGCTCTGTCTCTGCCACCAAACTGTAAGTGCAGGGCAGCGGCAGTCTTTTGTCATCTGTGCCTACCAAATGCAAGGTGCAGTTGTCTCAGTTGTTCACTGAATTTCGGATGTTTAGACAATCTAACCATGACAAACTCACTGCATGCAAATTGAATGTATTGGGCATGGTCTTAAAAACTAAAATATGTTCCAGCAGAATGAAATAGATTTGGAAAAATGAATTTCAAAAACCCTAAGCTTTCACCCCTATCAGAGTAAATCAGCTCCATGAAAATAAAATCTGAGAATAAAACAGCTATCCACAAGAAACTTATTGAAGGCTGACAAAAATACGGTATTTATATCTGGTTTGCCAAAGACACATTATATCCTCAACTGTATTACTCAGTTTTCACAAAGTTTTATTATATTGAAGCCTGGTGTTTAAAGAAAATCCTACAAACCACTCTTCTAGAAGGCAAAGAAACAAAACCCAAAACAAGCATACCAATTTTTTCTATATTTGATTATGTTTTAAAAATTAACAGACGTTTTATTAGCAGTAATTTGTTGGAGTCTATACTTTTTCTAGCCATAAAACTACATGTTTCTACTTGGTAATATGATGTTTTTCATCTCCACATATGATTTCCCCCAAAATACTTACATCCACTAAAGGTATGTTCTATATGTTCTATATGTATATATTATATATGTATATAAAATATATATGTATATATTATATATATATATAAAATATATATGTATATATTATATACATATATACATATACTATATACGTATATATGTATATATTATATACATATATACTATATACGTATATATGTATATATACGTATATTATATATGTATATTATATACATATATGTATATTATACATATATAATACATTATATATACATATATAATACATTATATATACATATGTAATACATTATATATACATATGTAATACATTATATATACATATGTAATACATTATATATACATATGTAATACATTATATATACATATGTAATACATTATATATACATATGTAATACATTATATATACATATGTAATACATATAACATATATGTATATATTATATATAAAATATATATTTTATATATATATTTATATATATTATATATAAAATATATATACACACACACATATGAGTATATGTATGTGTGTGTATGATATGTATTTATCTATAGCTCCATCTACATATAGTTGAATTTGCTTTGTTTTTGATATAAGTTTCTATATATCACCTCCCCCAATCACCACACCCATACCCGGTTTTCTGCTTTTCTTTATCACTGTGTTGATTTTAGATTTTAAGCTGTTTTGATTTTTCTTTTTAGACATTGTGTATTTTTTCTTTGCTTCTAATCATTTCTAAATTTGGTACAATTTGGAGAATTAAAAAGATGCAAGATTATCTGAACAAGATGATACAGGATGTAATCTGAGTTTAGTAAGCCTTTGCCTCGAAGACTTATGTTGCTAATTACTAAGGCTCTCATTACATTCAATTAATTCTTATACCCAGAGAGAAGCCATGCAATTCATTTGTCCATTTTCTGTGGCTTTGGGATTCAACTCAAAATTAGTTCACAAGGGAAAATAACTACCAAAGATTCTATGTGCTTTAAAGCTCCATGTTATACCCATCTATGGTAGACTGTTTAAACTCATACTCCATGACACAGGCGTTCTTTCCCAGGGGAATCTGATAATATTAGTATATTCAAGATTCAACCTCACTGAAATGAAATAGAAACATTAGCTCAGGATTTAGAGATTCTGGAAATTGTTTCTTCTTTATACATATACTGAAAAAGATGAAACTGGGCAAAACATGTTAACATTCTTTGATAATAAAACTTTATTAGGTTAGGATATTTACTATAGGGATAAGAAGAGAGTCAATTTATTTCCTTTTGAGTAGTTTCCGTAGTTTCCATAGTATGTCCCTCTCTGGTCCTGATTGTATTCATAGGACACAAATTAAACAAATGTATGTTCCAAAGATATGGAATTACTGTTTTCATAAATAATTCATTTCCTTCATTGAACTTGCTTCCTTATATGAGGTTCTCAAAGTACTTGAGCAGGAAAGAAGAATTATTGTCTCCTGCAAGTGGGGGACCCAAATGTGGAGATTTGTTGAAGGTCAAAAAGCAAATCAAGTAGAAGCTTGATAACACCCTCACTGGCCTCTCTTGTTCACTGTACCACCTTTTTTGGGGTGTGGAACAAATACAGTGAAATCCTAACGTAAATCACCTCCCTATATTGCTGAGTGAGTTACCCAGTGGATATAATGAATTCTGACCAGCACACTGTGGATTTCTTATAAGCCATGTGAGCCTGCTGACCTGCAAGACTCCATTGCTTTATAATGTGAATTAGTTTACAATGTGATTCTACAAAAGTCACAGGAACAAAAAACCAAACACTGCATGTTCTCACTCATAAGTGGGAGTTGAACAATAAGAACACATGGACACAGGGAGGGGAACATCACACACCGGGGCCTGTTGAGGGGTGGGGGGAAAGAGGAGGGAGAGCATTAGGACAAATACTTAATGCATGCAGGGCTTAAAACCTAGGTGATGGGTTGATAGGTGCAGCAAACCACCATGGCACATGTATACTTATGTAACAAACCTGCACGTTCTGCACATGCATCCCAGAACTGAAAGTAAAATTATAAAAAAAGACAATATTCTGGTGCTTCCAACAGACAGGACAGATAATAGTCCCCATTTAGCCAACTAGGAGAAATGAGTCAGCATGTCTAGGTCATCTGGGCTTTTGTTAATATTAAGTGACAGACTTGAGACTCTGACTTGAAATCTAGAGTTTCTCAATCATAGCAGTTCTCAGACTCTCAGGTGAACAACAGGTACCCAGGGAAAAAACCAAGTTCCCTAGTATCTTGTCGGGGATAACAGAAAATACACTGTAGAGGTCAAAGTTATTTAAAAAAAAAAAAAAAGGTTCCTTTGTGGTTGAGGCCACGTCATTCACCAGACAGGGGTCAGTAAGCATTTTCTGTAAATGGTCAGAATACTTTAGGCTTGGTGGGCCATATATGGTCTCTGTATCTTTTGCCCTATGCCACCCCCTTCCTCCTTCTTTTGTTTTTGGTTTTGTTTTGTAACAATTTAAAATTGTGAAAATCATTCTTAGCTCAAGCACTGTATGGCTGCAGGCAGATTTTGACCCACAAACTGTATAGTTAATCAGAGTGCTGGACCAGGCAAATTCTGGAGCACCAACAGAGGACTTGTCAGGGAGGTCTTGGAGCAGTAACTGCAATTCCCTTACTCAGAAATGTTTGCCATATAAGTGCACACATCCTTGACTCACAGAGGAGATTTCACCTTCCCAACTCACCACAAATTTAGGCTATTGTTAATTTCCTGCCTTAGACCAAAATTCAAGACAAAGCCATATTTGGCTTGCTGTATATACTAGATCTTTGGCAGTCCTAAATTTAAATTTTATGGTTTCTACTATTTCAGAGAAACCCCAGAATGTTCATGGATTTTAAAGTTTTTTTTCACTTTTGAGTTGAGACCTGTGAATCCGGTATGTGGGTATTGGTCATATAACCAAAGTGAGACTAGTAGCCTTACCAACACTTGCTTTTCTTTCTCCTCTTGTGCCACCTCTAAACTCCAAAGTGTGAACAGAAAAACAATCTCTTTTGGGGGAATGGGGAAGAAAAAGACTTAAAATGAAGCTAACTTCTGGGGTTGGTGATGAGTAAATGACATAAGAAATAATAGACATTAACCAGAAAATAGTAAATCTACATAAATTGAATTAGTGTCTGAGAACTTTAAGAAAATATGCTATAAAGGAAGTAAAAAAATTATGAAAGTTTCTGTTAATTCTCCCACCAAAAAAAATTTCTGAGTGAGAGATAAAATTAAAGCTTTAAAGGAATTTCTTCATTTTTTCCCCGTTAAACTTGACTTTATCATAATAGGCCATTGTAATGGTCTCAGATGTCAGGATTCATGTGTTTCTTTTAAATAAGAATCTACATTAGTTAATTTTGATGTTTAGCAATTTCTCTCCACTTTGGACTATATAAGCTAGACTACAATTATGCCAGCCCAAATCTTATCTCTGCACAAAGATTCGGAATCTAGACCACAGGAATGAGACTCTGATACAACTTGCATTATGAAGTTTTGAATGCCAAAGCCTTCTGAAGGGTATCAATATTCAAAGCCTTGTATTTATCCTGGCAACTTTCTTCATCCTTAACTCACTCTTGGACATTTCAATTAAGAGTTAAGTGGGCATCTTTATCAACTGAACTTTGCATATTAGTGCCAACTGCTTAAAAATATCAGATAATCAACAGATACTTATTTAGCTTCGAGTATGTAAAAGGCTTTGGGCTGGGTACTAATGGAGCAAGAAGGAAGCTTAGAGGCTAGGTGTGGTGGCTCATGCCTGTAATACCAGCACTTTGGGAGGCTGAGGTGAGTGGATCATGAGGTCAGGAGTTTGAGACCAGCCTGGCCGACATGGTGATACCTCGTCTCTATTAAAAATACAAAAAATTAGCAGGTATGGTGGCATGTGCCTGTAATCTCAGCTACTTGGGAGGCTGAGGCAGAAGAATCGCTTGAACCCGGGAAGCGGGTTCAAGCAGTGAGCTGATCTCAGCAGTGAGCTGAGATTGCACCAACACACTCCAGCCTGGGCAATAGAGCAAGACTCTGTCTCGGAAAAAAAAAAAAGTAGGCTTACTTTCTGTCTTTGAGGGTCAAGGTCAAAGCAAGGAGACCATTAATTAGGAAGCGATTGCTCTGGTAGATGGAATTTCCTGTCTACCAGTGAGATAAGAAAAATATGTGATCAGCAAGTAAAGAAACAATTATACATTCAATTAAATAGGCTGAGATGTGTTAGAAAGCAATGCATGATTAACTTTCAAATGGCTTTATACACTATAAATATTATAGGAGATTAGAAGAGAGAAAGATCATTTATCAATTGTTTATTAGTGTTTACACTGGGCTAGGCTTTACTCCTCTTTATATAGTTCCTTAAAACTCCAGACATATATGCAACTTCCTACTTGACATCTCCATCTATAGACCTAACAGAGATTTCAAACCCAGCATCCTTAGGGTGAGCTTAGATTCTCTCTCCAAACCTTCCACTCCTGTGTTCTTCTTTATCTGAATGGCAA
Organism: Pongo pygmaeus; assembly: GCF_028885625.2. Taxonomy (NCBI): domain Eukaryota; kingdom Metazoa; phylum Chordata; class Mammalia; order Primates; family Hominidae; genus Pongo; species Pongo pygmaeus. The sequence continues at coordinate 125,513,878 of NC_072384.2, forward strand.
CTTGTTTCTTCTGGACATTCACGCCATAACAAGCACAGTCAACTCTGACACCTTTTCCTTTCCCACACTTTATATTCAATCCATAGGCAAACTCTATTGGTTCTACTTTTGAAATCTATCCAGAATCTGACTACTTTTCACAGCCTCAACAACTACCATCCAGGACTTTGGGATCATTGCAACCACTTCCTAATTAATGGTCTCCCTGCTTGGCCCTTGACCTTTTATGGCCAGAGATCCCATTACTTCCCTGCTTCAGGACCTCCCAGTTAGTGGGGTTATAGTTAATATAACACTCACTATTCACCAGTCACTGTTTTAAGCAATTTGCACCTATTAACATACTGAATTCTCACAATAACCTTACACCGGTAGGTGCTGTTACTTTTTACATTTTATCAATGAAGACACAAAGACACAAGGAGGACAAGTCATTCATCAAGATCACACAGCTAGTCAATGGCAGAGATACAACTCAAACCCTGACATTCTGGCTCCATGGCCCAGGCTCTTAACCTCTGGGCCTGCTTCTTCCAGTGGCTTCCTTTCTCACTTGGAAAAAGCCTAGGTCTTCCTGACAGCTGTGTGCCTGACATGATCTGACCCCATTGCCTCCCTGACCTTGCCTTCTATGACTCTCTCCTTGGCTCATGTGGACACACTGGCCTCCTTGCTGTTCTGCTAACACCCCAGGCTTCTTCTCACATTAGGGCCTTTCACCTTGGCGGGTCCTTCTGCATAAGGCATTTCCCTGCTGAAAGTGGCATGGGTCATTCCTTTGCCTCCTTAGGGTCTTTCCTCAAATGTCACTTTTTAGTTAAGATGTCCCTGATCACATCCCTATTGAACGTGTTACCGTTACATCCAGGCACTGTTCTAAGCACTTAACACTTACTTTATTAAACCCATACAACTGCTCTAATTTGATAAAATTTCTATCCTCATTTTACAGCAGAGGAAAAGAGACACAGAGATGTTAAACGGCATGCCCAAGGTCACACAGCTGATAAGTGATGAAGTCAGGATTCCAACCTAGGTGCTCCGGCTCCAGAGTCTGTGATCTTACAAAAAAAAAAAAAAAAAAAAAATCAATATACAAAACTTCGTGACTAATGGGCAGTGGGAAAGTGAATAAAAAAGAAAAATCAAAGTTTGTTCAGAAGTTTAGAGCCAGAGTGAGAAGACAATTAGCCAATATAAGAACATCACACTGGAGGAGGAGAAGAGGTGGACAGTTTAGATTACCATCTTCCACAGCCATGTTTCTCAAAGTGTCATCCAAAGTACTCCTTCGTCAGAATCAACTGGGAGTGCTTGCTACAAGAGCAGATTCCTGAGCTCCACTCCATACCTTCTCATACAGAGTCTTTGGGGTCAACAGCTCAAGGATTAGCATGAATGAAAACTCCTAGGTGATTTTGAAATACACTAAAATTTTCAAACCACCATCTTGGAAAACAGAAAATATTTTCATTGGCTAAAGTTTGTAGACTAAGTGTCACAATTGTAGTGTAGCATTTCCATAACTACAAGACTGGCGAAATGTTCTATCACCTTCAAACTTTGCAACTTAGGGTAGGGACTTTTGATGGGTTTGTTCATTGGCGGATTCCAAGTGTTTGAACCAGTGCTTGGACCATAGTGGGCTGGCAATAAATGATTAGTGAGTGTGTGAATTTTGGAGTGGCCCAGAAGAAATTTTCCAGATGCACAATGACTTTGTATGGGCACATTTTACTCAGAGTGGCCCAAGATTTCCATCAGACTTCTTACATAAATTCAGTTTACTGGTTTTATCATTATTTCCTTAGAAGTGTGAACAGACTGGAAAATACACTGGCTTTTGGAATCATTGCTCTAAGTGTGATTCGGGGAGCTGGCATTTAGCAGCTATGTGATGTTAAGATATTCAACCTTTCTAAGCCTTTATTTTCCTCATTAGTATAATCTTATCACCTTATTTAATATCAATAAAGGTATTATATAAATCAAAAGGATCCTTGGAAAAATATTATGACTAGGTGAGTAGTTTTTTAAAATTTCTGAGTTATTTTGAGGTGTAAGGTTTTTTTTTTTTTTTTGCAAATTTCTAGCTGCAAAATTTTATAGACTAACAAAATTAGAAAAATAAGACTCACTGGTATAGCATGAGCACTACACATAGTTATAGAGTGTGTTAATGTTATTAACAAGAGTTAAACTTGGAAAACAAAGATTTCTTTGACATTTGAACCTATTTCAAATCCTTTAAAATTTAATTTGTGAAAACTTATGGGAATAATAAACATGAAACTATTCCTATTTAGTGTTTCCTTTTAGAAATAATCACAGCCCCCTAGTTCAAGAACCATATTGCTTTTTGAAAATAAAATATTGATTTGTTGAAGAAGTAGGCAAATAATGTTATAGTTTAGTATTCTGTCACTCAGAGGCATAGCCCAAGCCAAATGACTTTCATTTAAGAACTTTTAGAGTAGCAGGTATTTTTCATTCATTATTTACTACATCCTTGATATCTCAACATTGAAATCTAAGAGAAAAAAGTCGATTATGCTGAAGCCACCTAGACTTCAATGTCTCTTCAATTTTGGAAACTTTACCATACCATCTATTCTGATTTTAGTGACTAAGCAGATCTCTTTTTAAACTTAAAGAAAGAAAGAACTCTATCCTCAAATTTATTCTTGCTGATCAAACAGATGCACAAAAAAGGAAAACATTGTTTATTACAATTAAAGCACAGACAAAAATGTAATTTGACAAGTGGCAAGAAAAAGCTTTCTAATGAAAACACTATGCATTCTACAAAATTCTTAATTCTTTATTCTAATATTGTGCCTAAGTTAGGCATTCTGGAAAGGCAATTTGCTTTGCAGAGTCAGAAAGAAAAGCCCCAAATATCCTGAAGTTAAAGATCCAACTATCAGCATCTATACAACTTCAATGGTTACATGTGATTTTTAAAAAATGCCCATTTTGGGCTCTTCTTTCAAATTATAGTTATAAAATAAAATCCACTCACTTAAACCAAACTCCAAATTTTTCTCTTATTTTCTGCACAAAAGGTAATAACAACATGCAAACCATGAGGCAGAAGAGAATTTCTAGTAGACCGAGAAGCTGTACAATTTCATGACAGATACAACAAGAAGAAAATATGCTCTTTGAATGATAGAAATAGTTCTGAAAGATTTTCAGAGTAGTAAACTCTAGGTCACACATGCCTTTATCTAACGCTAAACACCAAAACCCCTAAATTGTAACCTCTCTATAATAATAGTTCAATCCACTGAGGCTGCTTTACCACGGATACCATACCATTATGATGAGGGTTCTGGGTCTATTCATTTCATCGTCACTTTCCAGAGGCAAAATTTCGTGGGATGGTTCCTCTTGGCGTCGTCTACAAATGTGTGGACAGCTCCTCTGGACCACAGAACGAAAAGCTTGAAGCAGAACAATGCTGGCAGTGCAGCCCATCGCTGCATCCTGGAGCCTACAAAATAACTTCTATGTTGATGCTATGTTTGCAAAACAGTGGCTCCTTGTCTCTGAAAACAGCCTACACTGCAGCTGCAGCCGGCTCACTCTCCAATCACTTCCTTGAGCTCTGATCATCTGATCATGGCCAAATAGCTTGGATGCAGAGATGGGAAAGATTTGATCCACGGAAACTGAACACACTCAGGAATATTAGAGCACTGCGCTCAGAAAGTATTTCTCAATTCACATCGAGAGCATGTTTCCTGTTCATTACAATGAAGCTCTTCAATTCTCCTTTCAGAGGTCTGAATAAATATGTCTTTCCCACTCAGACACACAAATAAATTACTTTTTCAAATCACATAACTGAAAACCTGACTTTACACTGACAATTTTTCCTGAGGTATCATGTAAAGAGTGAAAATGATTTTTTTTTAATAAACATAAACACTTCCTGAAGGAAATTTTGCTGGACATCTCACTAAGTGATTGAGGTTTTACTTTTCATAGCTCATAAGTTCCAGAAATGAAATTGGCTTATCTGAAACATAGAGTTCACTAGATCAAGATGATTTAACAAAAGTATGCACGCATTAACCAGCCCTGCGTGAGAGACACCAGTGTTCCCCTGTGATTTCCTCTCAATAGTATGGTTGTTCTGTTCCCACACATGCAGTTCTGCAGCCTAACACAATTTTATATTTACATATGCGGCTTGCAGGGCTGAAAATATCTGTATTACTGAGGTCACTGAGCAAGTTCCGCCAAGCTGACCTCTTAGAAAAAGCAGCTGTAAAGCATTTTAACATCCTATCAATATGAATTCAAGGCTCTGGGAAGGACTTTGAGGTCTTTGGTAGTTAAAAGTCTGGTATTCCCTGACTCCTGCGAGACTAGTCACTTAGGAAAGAACCAAAGAGAAATGCTTAGAAATCACGTGTCCTTTCTGGAATGGCCTCAACATCTAATGGTATAGTGAAAGAGAATAGGGCAACAGGGGCTGCTTGCGCTAAAAATATCTCATGGAAAATAGATTTTGCTTACAAATGAGGAAAGTATGAAATCCCCAATAGAATTCGATGTTGAGATCTTTCTGCCAAGCTAATTCTTCCAGTGTAACTCTTGGAGATTCAAAGAAAAAAAATGTTTTCTGTGGTTTCTGGGCTCCTCGGCGTGAAGGGTGCTGCAGGAAGTTTTAGGAAGGATTGTTTTGCTGTAACGTGTGGCCGCCCCGGCCTCAGTAAGGTTGCTTTCGCGGAAGCATCTAGCATGATGCTCAAATAGGCATTAATTGCTCAATAATCTGTCACAACACAGCATCGTTTTAATTGGTATGTTCGCCCCAGAGAAGTAAAACATGCTTCTTTTTCTTCTTTTTCTTTTCTTTTAAGAAGTACTGGCTGCCAGTAGTTTTTCATCTCCCTCTGTTTTGAGCAAACATATTTTAGTGCTGCTGGAAAAAGAAGAAAAAAATGCTAATGATACTGGCAAGTCCCCTAAATCCCTCTGGACCTTTGTCAGACTGCCCGGGTGCTAATCTAAACCATTTTTACTCTAAACAACTAGGCCATTTACTGAACAGAAGCTACGATTTAGCCTGTCTGGTTTCTGTGTATTGAATATCTATATCTAATGGTGTCCACTTGAGACAAAGGGCAGAGTGGGCTTCTATGTTTGTGAATGTGTCTTTTCAAATAGGACAGTTCCTCTGGGCTCCCTGTATGGCAGTGCCCACCCCCACCCACTTACTCCCAACCCCCAGGACATATCTCTCTCCAATCACTTCCGTAGGTTCTGATCATCTGCTCATGGCTGCGTAGTTTGCAGGCAGCAAGCTGCTAGCTGGAAACGCTTAAATAGTCCACCAGCCCCAGTTAGAAACTGGAGAGAGAAGACAGATCCCTCCGCTATCCACCACGAGCTTGGCAGGCACGATGCACTTCACATCCTAAACTCCTCTCTAACCATCTCTCTCTAAATCTGGCTGACCTCTGGGGTGGCTTTTGGAATCAGATGTTTTGGCAGATGCCAAAGTCTTTAGGGAGACAAATGAGATGCTTTCTAGCTATTACAGTCCCGCCTTCATCGATCCCCTCTGCCTCTGAGGAATTCACCCCTATTATTGACGGGCTGCTGACAGGCTCTCAATATTCTCTCTCTCATTGTCTCCTCTCTCTGTTAGCCTCTGTTATCAAGCTAAAGGAAGGTCCAAGGATTAGTTTCTTTGGAATTCAGTACACACAACCATTATCCAGTGGACAAGAAATAAAAAGATGAAATGCAGGAAAGAAGAGTTGAGTATGTTCTCCAACATTTTCTCATGAAAGATTTCAAACATGCAGCAAAGTTGCAAGAAAGGGGTTGGGTTCTGAGCTCTGTGTTTTACATAGTAAATGAAGCTGGAGATTGGGTTGGGTTGAGGGAGACACAGAAACTTACCCAGAGACATGGCCATGTTTCTGTCATATTTAGCATGCATGTTGACACACAGGAAACTTTTTTTTTTTTTTTTTTGAGATAGAGTCTCGCTCTGTCACCCAGGCTGGAGTGCAGTGGCAGGATCTTGGCTCATGGCAACCTCGCCCTCCCAGGTTCAAGTGATTCTCGTGCCTCAGCCTCCCGAGTGGCTAGGACCACAGGTGTGCACCACCACACCTGGCTAATTTTTGATAAGCAGAAATATTTTAAGATTAGGTATAAACTCTTCAGCAGGTGTCTGCTATTTTTATTTGAACTATTAATACGATGAATCATTAATTTGGCCTCCAAACATCAAATGTGCACGGCCTTACTAATAAACGACCTTTGGAGATTCTTCTTTACTCTCTTGTCTGCCTTCTTCCCCTAGTAGGGTCTTATCTCATGATTCAATAAGATATTTATTAAACCTAAAATGCTAGAAACAAGATTTTTAAAGTAATTGTCTTAGATTAGGAAATAATGTCACTAACAATTCGTAACGCTAAATTTTCCAAAGAAGTGTTGGAAGCTAGATTTCATCCTGGGTCATTAATATTATATTATATTATATCATATTATTGTATGTTATTTCATATATATAAATTTATTCAGCATTTATGAAATCTTTAATTTGTATACAACAAAAAATGTTCTTGTTTCAAAGCAGAGATAGCTGTGTTGTGTAGATTGTAGTAGCCTTAATGCTCACAGGAAATGGAAGGAAGGACGGAGGGAGATGTTTTTAACATCTTATTGACCAGGGAGAAAGACATGTAGGAAGAAAAAGTAAGGCATTTCGAGAGAGTAAAGGAGGTTAAGGAGAAAAAAAAAAAGAAAAACGAATGAAGGGACAAACAAAAACCAGCAAAATCGTACTGAATCCTAGGAGGGTTCTGGACTCTGCCTCAGGGGTCCACCTACCCAGTTATAGACTGCCCATACTTCTTCAACAAATCTTGACTAATGAATTTAGTTTTCAGAGCACTTTTCTAGAATCTTTTGGCCTAAGAATGATTTGGCTGTACATGTAGATATATCCACCACTGGGATAATATGTCCAAAGACCTTTTTACAGTGGGCAAGGAAATACATATTTAATTTAAATAAATAATGTCCATTGAAAGTGTTGGACCTTCCCAGCTTTATTAAATTATGTAAGAGCCGTGTGTCTAAATCTATATATCTAATCTATTGCAAAATACCTACATCTATTTTGACTGTGTCAAATTGGACTGTGCTTTGGCATGATGGAGGTGAAGCCCACATTCTTCTCCCCAAAAGACCTGGTACATCTGAGTCTTCTGATGCATAATGCTGACCTTGGATGGGGAGAGGTTTTCTGCTGTCCTCTATAAGGCATCAAGTACATGGAAACCTACTGCTGATAACAGATGCTTATCTTGTAAAAACAAAGATGAGCTTAGATAAAATATTTGAGAAATAAAAAATTGAGAAATGAAGCCTAACAAAATCAGCCTCGAGGGCTTTTTGGATATCCCTGATGCTATACAGCTTGGTTTCATTGCTTCACACACTGTGAGTTTCTGGTGGGTCTATTTCAAAACCCTAATAAGGTCATGATCAGAACTTATTTATCAAGATAAATTTATGGAAAGGCTAAGAGTTTAAGGGTAGAATTATGTCCCCCCAAAATTCATATGTTGGAACCCTGAGCCCCAATGTGACTCTGTTTTGAGATAGAGCTTCTAAGAAAGTAATAAGGTTTCATGAGGTCATAAGGGTGGAGCCTTCATCCTCTAGAACTAATGTCCTTATAAGAAGAGGAAGAAACACCAGATCTCTCTCTCTCTCTCTCTCTCTCTCTCTCTCTGTCTTCATGCATGCACAAGGGAAAGGCCATATGAAGCCACAGTGAGAAGGTGCTGTTTGCAAGATAGGAACAGAGTCTTCACCAGAAAACAACCCTAAGAGCACCTTGATCTTCAACTTCCAGCCTCTAAAGCTGTGAGAAGATGAGTTTCTGTTGTTTAAACCACCTAGTCTGTGGTGTTTTGCTACAGCAGCCCTAGTACCCTAGCAAACCAATACAAGGACCTTGCCTGGGAAAACCATATTCTAACAGTGAAGCCTCAAGGGAATCATCACCTCCTCAGAGAAAGGTTCTTAATTCCCCCAGGTTGAATTAACCCCCGCCTTCCTCCCTGCTTCCAAAACACAAATGTTCAGGAGTCACCTTTGAAGTATCTTTTTGCTGCACCGGCCTGCCCTCTGGCCAGCAGAACATGGTTTCCACATTTGGAGTCTGTAGGCCCTGACTTCTAGCTCAAGGTGGTGTGCGGAGTACATTTTTTTAGCTACCTCTTTCTCCAAATCCAAGTGAAATGACAACAAAACAGTATAAAGGCAATATATTGATTACAACAAAATGAGAAAAGGTGGGAAACTTTTTCAGCAAATGAGAATTTTTGAGCATCTCTGAAGAATGAAAAGTGAATTTGATCACATTGATTAATAACTAAAAATGAAGTATTTAGGAACAATTTACAGACACCGCAAGAGGATACAGCAGATGGCAGCCATTGCTCATGACAGAGCCCAAAAGGGGCTCCAAGCTCTAGAAAGTAGGGGCTGGATGTGAGAAAGTAACTGGATAACTGCCCTTGGACCCTGTTAGCACAGACAAAGCACTAGAGCACCTGTCACCAAATACCCCAAGAAAGGCAAATACTTCCAGAATACCTAGCATAGGCGTGAGCACCTCAGCGGAACCACTCACTGTTTTGGCTTTGGTCAGTGGGGATGGGGTGTGTATCTAGTCGGCCTGCCAGACTAGCTTACATATCCAGAAATGAAGACTGCAGTTGGTGCACCAGTCAACCTAACAGCTTGTCCACAGGTCAGTCTAACCAAGTGAAGGAGAGGATTCAAATGTTCCTCCTCTCCCTGATCCCAGGGCCAGAAGGCAGAATACTCTAGCTCCCCAAACTAAGTAGACCTCTCTTAGTTTGGGTTAATTTATAGTGAGACTGACAGAACCTACAGTCAATATGGACTGAGCATCCTGGTTCAAATCTAATTTGATGCTTGTCCAAATGACAGGCTGGTGGAAGAGGTGGCCAGCAGAGCACAGCAGAAAAGCTCACAGCGAGCTTCGGAGTCAGCCTGACTCATACGAGTCACCTAACCTCTCTAAGCCTCAATAGTATCTGCTGTAAAATGGAGATCATCCTTTACACTTTCAGGATATTGGTGGAAAGAGATTAACTGCAAAGACCAACATAGAGCCTGGCCCATAATTATTCAGTGAACAAGCGTGATGCTGCCTCTGCTAGGGTGATAACAGAAGCTTGGTCTCCTCCCTCTCAGCTTCCAGGATCAGCTTAAAGGTGATACTGCCCTGGAAAAGCTTCCCCTAACAGGCATTGCTTCACAGCCCTGAACCTCAGTCCTTATCACTGTACCCTGTAGGTCTCCTTTCTAACACACTAGCTGTAATTACATCCTGATTGATTTAAATTTTAAATTATGTCTTCCCTCTCTGTAAGACATAGGATTGTGCTTACCTTGTTTGCTATATATCCAGCACCCACCTTGGAGTACATGCTCAATGAATAATAATCATGATGATGATACCCCTAAGAAAGCAAGCCCTTATAGCACTCGCCATGTGCCAGGCACAGTGCTAATGAATATTTATGCATCGGGGTACATGTACATCTCCCTCTGTGAGGCAGTGCTGTGATCATCCCTGTTTTACTGTTGAGGAAACTGAGGTACAGAGAAATTAAGTGATTCCCTCAGAAAATCACGGCTAGTAAGTGGCAGAATCAGAATTAGAACTGGCATGTGGCAGGGGGTAGTGAGGCAACCTTGGAAAATTCCCTTTGAGAGCTGGTCTGTCCCTCACAGGAAAGTCTGTGACTTTTTCTTGGATGACAGTTTCAGAAACCAGCTAACAATTGAGCAGATTGTTTTAAGGTGATGATTTAAATTGCATTTTGATGGGAATTGAAACCACTCAAATGTAATGAATTTGATAAACGAATTTTTTTAAGGTGCTGTGTTTACTGTGTGAAGTGTTCACTGGCAGCAGTGACTTAACTGCCTAAATTGTCTGTCAAAGCATATATTTAGAATACAGAAACGTAATGAGCTCCCTTTATCATTCCTTGCTTCCCCCTACATGACATAAAATGTTGGTGAACACCAAAATGCCCCCAGAAAAGAGGCTACTTTGGGTCCAATTAGAAAGAGGAAAATGAGGCCATCACCCCAGGACACTCTGTGAGCGTGGACTTGGTTGCCCATGCTGGAAGAGCTGCCACTCACTCTTGAATTCATTGGAGGCTGATCCTGGAGAGTTGGCTGACAGCTCAAACAAGTCGCTGCTGCAGAGGGAACCAGCCACTTTCCTTCCCGGGCTAGTGTGAGGACCTAGGGGTGACCATCAAGTTGGTGGGAGCTCAACTGCCTCGCAATCTTTGTTTCATCTTCCTTCTCTACCACAAGTATTCTCTGTGGAGTCACGTGATGGGAACAAACATGGGGACCAAGGCAGAGGGCAGGAAACCTCCATCTGCTGATTTAAGCTGTAGCACTGCCTTTCCATGACAGCTCAGAAATGATTAGTGGAATGAATGAATCAATAGATAATAAAAATCACACCATCATGGTCATCATTATCATCTTCATCATCATCATCATCAAGCTCTTAATCATGTTGAACTTTTTTGTAAATTTTCCAGAGGCTCAGCAATTGTTCCTAAACAAAAGTGACCCAAAGGAGGAGAACCCCTTAGACTGAAAGTGGCAGGGGATTTTGCCCCCAGTCAGTAAAACCAGGTCATGGGATTTGGTCATTTTCCAGGGCAAGATTAGTGAGAATCTTTTTCCGTGTCTGTTCCCAGATGGGTAAGCCCCCTGCCAGGTCTGAACTCAATTACATGGCTAGGAGGGAGTTAATCAGTGCCTTCTTAGCTGAAAAGTGGAAAACACAACCCAGTGAAGTCATTCTTCCTAGGACCCAGTTAGTTACCCTTTATCAAGTTGCATATCTGCCCCTCCTACTGCTGCCTCTACTCAGGGACTTGGGGCTTAAGTTTATTGTGATAGTAACCCCTGATCTCTTTTTATCCCCCCACAACTGTGATTTGTAGAGACCTTTTCTTTCGGTTTCTCTCTCTTCATTTTCACTTAATTATAGTGGCCTCCTCTTTGCAGGCATCTTTCCCATGTGCTGACATTTATTGAGTTGTACAATTAATCACTTTGGAAAAAAGCACACTGTTCTTTTGCTTTAAAAATCAGGTGCTGCTGCCAAGCTTTCCTTTATTTTAATTTTTCTACCTTTGGCATTGATGCAGCTCAAAAGCAGATTATTCTTTCGATGGTACATTTAGATGCATCAGAAAATTATCTTTCATTGCCCTCTAAATCAGCTTCCTGCAGAGTGCATGGATAATTTAGATGTTCCGTTAATAACTTACCTTTCTCAGGCACCTATGTTTGATTGAACTCTTCTCAGCTCATACTAAACCTTTCTTATTCTTAATAAAAGGTAGTATAGTGCGGCACTTAGGCATCAGGAAGCAGTTTGCCAAAATGTAAATCCCTGTTGAGCTGTTTATTAACTTTGTGACTTTGAGCAAAAATTTTAAGCCTCAGTTTCCTCATCTGTTCAATGAATGAGGATCTAATATTCACGTAAAGTGCTGGGCCCAGTACCAAACACATGGTAAGAATTTAACAAATTCTAATTATTACTGGAAAAGAGAAAATTAAGGACTTTTAAACACTGCTTGTTTTCTCCCCACTTCCCCAGTAAGTAGTTTTTTTGTCTTTTTTTTTAATCTCCTTGCTCTTCTTTTCCCGGGGGCACACAGTCTTCCCTGAGTGATGCGGGAAAGGGTGTTGCATATGTCTCCTCTGTGCTTTGAAATTAACTCCCATGGTAATGTGACACAAGTTCTAAATCCCCTTCCCTGTTTTTTTCATGAGTAAACAAATTTGAAATAATATAATAATACCTTACTTACCCTAAGGTCACTACTTTTGCAACATCAACTATTCTGATCACAATCAATTCCTGAAAAGGGACAGAAACAACTTCTCCAGAGCCAGAAAAGGATGTCACATGATTCCTTCTATGAAGCTAATGGGAGTGGCTTAGTGAAGAGGTCTTTATATCCTCATGGTTAACATCGTTACCTTATGCAGGATTCTAAAGAGCTTGCTGAACTAAGCTTACAGTGACTTTTGACCAGAAGCAATATCATTCTGACCTGCCCTGGTCCAGCCAATTTCTACTGGAAGGATGTCCCTGGTGAAGGCAGGTGGGCTGAAAGCTTTTTCAAGGGGTTGTGGTGGGCCCAGCTATAAAGCCAGCCCACCAAAGACTCAGCCATCTGATGGAGCTGAGGCTGCATACATAGGGAAGGAATGAGGGTGAAATAATGCAGCCTAGAAAGTGATTCAGAGTAATGAGCAAGAGTTTTGGAGTTGAAGAGACCCGTCTGTGTTTGAATCCTAGTTTTGTTGTCTTGGAACATTAATTCTCTAAGCCTTATTTTCTCCATTGGCTCATAAGAGTAAGAAGAACCCTTCTACATGACTTTTGTAACAAAGGCACATAGTAAAAAACACTGTCATAAATAGTAGATGTTATCATTCTTTCACCATTATCATTATTACAACTATTTGTGTTATTATCATTGTTATTCCAAGTTAGTACCAAAGAGGGTAGATAACAGTCCTGCAAGTCAAGGCCCAAAAACAATAAAGCCATGCGGAAACAGTAACTCAAACAGAAGAGAGAGCTTTGGCACTGGAACGAAGTGGCAAGGACAAGAGAGAGTTGGGACAGGAAGTTTCCTTGACTTCTCTTCACCAGCCCATGGGTCCAGGGTGCATGGCTGAGTCAGGCTAACTTAAAGGTATGAGCCACCCACCAAAGGAAGGGACAGATGACAGACAATCTGAGAAAATGGAAAAGATAAAAAAATCAATATCCACAGTATCTGGGACTAATCCATGTTCGGGGCGGTAAACACTAGAAAGGTGGATATAAATTACGGTGTTCTACCCCAGTACAATGGATGAAACTGATGCATTAGGGAAATGACTGATGCATCAATGACTGATGTTTGGACTTTATGGTGGGGGTGAATACAGGAGGAATTGTTACTGGAATATATTCACAACAAGGACACTAATGCATCAGGAAAAACCAAATTATGTCCAAGTGGCCTTGGGTTCAGGAGGGAGAAATCTGTGACACATTCTAGATAAAACTTCCACCAGCAACTGCTTTTAATTTTTAAAAGTTAAGTGATCAAATTGGGCAAATTATGTTATCTTCAAGAGTTAGCTATGTGAAAAATATTTTTGGATGACATGGGATAAATGAGCTATTAACTGTACTCTCTGTACTTGTTCTATTTTATTTTCTGTGTTCATTTTTCTCCCTTTGAATTGTGGCAGGAATTAACCACCCACGTCTTAAACATTCCAAGTTAAATCTAGTTTACAATAATCATGAATTGCTTTCCAAACATGAAAATGGCAGTCTTTAAAGTCATTTACAATGTTCTTTCCAAATCGATTTTAAAGATAAAAAGATAGCCTGAGCTCAATTTTACATTATTTGCCAGGACTCAGGGGAGTCGCCCAACATATCATTTTAGGGTTGGTGCAAAGCACCCAGCTCCAGGGTTTTGAAAGGAAACAGGGACAAACCAAAGTTTAAGTCCAGCAGGAATAGGAGAAGTGGCAATATTCAGAAGATTAACTTGATAAGATAATGTTTAGCCTCTCTTTACAACCTCAATTGCAAGATGTGGCTTCTTAAAGTTTTTGTTCCTATTATCTCCAGTTTGTGCTACTGACAACTGAAGTTCCCAAGAGGACATGTGCAGCCTTCCTTCTTGTGTGAAGAGGTGTGGAAAGCAGGGAATTGGCTTTGGGCTCTAACACTAATTAGGACTGCAGACAAGTCTTGTCATCTCTTTCTCTGGATCTAAGTTTGCTTGTCCATAAAATTAGAGAGTTAGAATAGATGACATGTGTTCTTCTAGGTCTAGGATTCTATAGCTTTATCTAACAAAAAGATTCAGATAGAACACCAATGACCAGTGGCTGGACTTTAAGGTAGAGGTGAAGATAGGAGTTGTTGTTGGGATATACCACATTCCCCTAACAATATTTTTTTTTGAAGGCTATAGTAAACATCACCAATAGTGTCACAAAAGAGGTAGGAGCACTGAAAAGTGAGGTGTAAGAGGAAAGAACTGGAAATCAGGCAGTGGAAGGAGGTCCTACCAAGCCCAGAACAGTCACCCCAGTTAGCTCTAATATGTAGATGGCATTGCCCTGTGGTGCAGGTTGATGGAAAGAATACTAAGAAGACTCAGATGGTCTTTCTTTGGAAGTTTTTTTTGGTTTTTTTGTTTGTTTGTTTGTTTGTTTGTTTTGCTGTCCAACAGACCTGAATTTACCATTTCCTGGATTTGTGGCTTTTTGGCAAATGATCTTCTGTTCTTTGTTTCTGCAGTGGAGAAATGGGAATGGTAGTCATGTATTGTATCAGATTCTTATAGGATAAGGAGGAGTAAATGCGATAATCCAAATGGAGCACTTGACACAGCACCTGAGATATTGGGAAAACCCAGTGAAAAGAGAAGCTCTATCGGTTATGGGCTCAACTTGGGAGCATCCACAGTCCACGGCAGCTCACGAAGTGAGTCAACTGTGCCTTCCATTGCAGAGTGGCATTAGCCGTCATGGGAGAACAGAGAACCTCCTAAAGTGGGAGAAATCACTGGGCTCCCAGCATTTCAGATGAGAAGAATGCAAGATAGGATGCAGGATATTCATGTTCATCTTTTAGGCAAAGTATTTTTATCCTGTTTTATTTTCAAGTGCAACTGAATTCTGACTGTAGAAGGCATCCTCCTCCCTCCATCCCCAAGCCCACTCTGTCCCCCACCCAACGTGGCCAAGCTGACAGAGGGCAAAGCTGCAGTTCAAATGGAGATTGGCTCCAGGATTGCTGGGTTATGTGGGGGTAGGAGCCCAGCCTCCATGCTGGTAGTGTTTCTACCTTGAAAAACCCTTAAACCTGGTCAACTGCATGTACTCTTGGGTCTTTAGGAATATGTGTGGTTAGGATAGGATCCTATTACATTTCTCAAGGGAATACAAATTATCTTAGGCAGTCTTGATAAAGGTCTTGTCCCCACCCAATGTAGAGATGAAGAGAGGGCATATCCCATGAACATGCTTTGGGTTCTAAAACACAGCCTATCACTACATGTCTATGAATAAAAATGGTGACATATTACATTGCTTTGTAATTCATTTAATATATAAGATTTTTTAAAAGAGTAGCCTATCAACTTATGTTATGGCCACCTCTATAGAGGCTAATGGTGATATAAAGCTTCAAAATCAAGTTTAACGTGACATCAGAGGTAGTATACGTACTGGTTAAGGAAGATTCTAGAAAAAGCCTGGATTTGAAAGTCAGTTCTGTCTCTTACTAGCTTGGTAATCTTCAGCAAGTTACTTAACTCCTCTCAACCTTCACACTTCCCTCAGAAGACTGCTGTGAGAATTAAGTGAGATAATATGTATAAAAGGTTTAGCATGATGCCAGGAAGTAGTACTACAAGGTCAGCAAGTGGCAGCTACTATTACCCTCTCCAAAAAGTGGGAGACACCGTCCACCAGAAAGTCTCTACTTCTTTCTCTTACAGGCATTGAGTAGGTGAGATGCAGTACTCACTAAAATATTGTCACAACAAAGATTGCTTCTTTCTAGCAGCTTCTATCTTAGTATGGCCTGACAATCATCATTGCTAACATATGTTGGGAGATCCTTGGGAAGAGGTCACTGGTACACATCCAGTGTCGGCAGACAAGATCTTCCTCCGACTGGTCTGTTTCAGGGTATATACTATGTCATTCTTCTACTCACTTTATGTAGATCTTTTTCTAGTTCAAAGCAAATTTTTACACACACACACACACACACACACACACAATGCATAAAATAAATCTGTGTTTGTTATCTACTGTTGAATAACACAGTACTCCAAAACTTAATAGCTTTAAACAAAAATAAACATTTGTTATCTCACAGTTTCTGTGTGTCAGGAATTCAGGAGTGGCATAGATGTGTAGTTCTGGCTCAAGGTGTTTCCTGAGGTTGCAGACAAGATGTTTTGACTGGGCCCACGGTCATCTGAAGGCTGCAGGTCCCCTCCCACGGTTCACACACATGGCTGGCAAGTCAGGAGGGGAAGGTGACAGACCTGACTTCCTCACCAGGTGGGTTTCTCCACAGGGTTGCTTGGGTGTCCTCATGACATGGCAGCTGGCTTCTTCTAGAGCCAGAGATCCAAGAGGATACGGAGGAAGCCACAATGACCAGTCTAAGTTACTGGAGTTTGAAGTTTATGACCAGTCTAAGTTACACACTATTATTTCTGCAATATCCTATTGGTCTATAGGTTAGTCCCATTCAGAGTGGGAAGGAACTACACAGGGCATGAGTATCAAGAGGTAGAGATTGTTGGAGTCTGCCTTGAAGATAGTCTCACTGTAGACACCCACTGCCACACACAAATTATATGTATAAGAAGCATCTTTAGTAGATCATCTAACGTCAACACATATAATTCAACAAGCACTTATTGAACACCTATTATCTATTTCATGCCAATAATACACAGGAGGGCCTCTTGTAGTTGTTTCTGGGTCTTGAACAATTTGGATATTTTAATGTAACTTTTACTGTTCTAGCATTGAAAGGATGTTGCGTAGCATAGGTGTCCACAGGGACTTGCTTCCACTCCCTCCTCACAAGACAGAACCATGGAGAGCCACCCAGTCCAAATGAGCCAAGAATATAAGTCATCAATTGCTGGACAGAATGCTTTTAAAAAAGCATGGTTAATTGTGCAAATCTCGGTACATTCCCTTGTTTTCAGGATGTGGAAAGTGATTGCTGCATTTTTAACTTTTTGGTTTTCTTTGAGAAAAAGGTATTATATCAGCTTAAAGAATTTTTAATGTGTATTGCTCACACTCTTGGCCAAGAACTTGTTTTAATGTAAAAAGGATACTATGGATATCCAAACTCCAATTTTTGCAAAAGCCCAGGTTTTTTAGGTAAACTTCTACCTAAAAAATGGCATTTTTGTTTTTAGCATTTTAGCTAGTTACTTGATAGATGTTATTTACTTCCTTGGAACTGACTATGGGGTAATTTGAGTCAACTAGTAAGTTGTCCAAAATAAATGGCTAGGCCATTACTTGGCCCAACCATTGCTTATGCAATAAAAGTCTCGTTCAAGTCTCCTACCCACTCAAGCGAGCACTTCGTTTCTCTCCTCTTCATCACACTGTGTGATAAAAGGTCACCCTATATCTGCTGTTTCTAATCAGGCACAGTGGGGCCTGGTGATCACTAGGAGTCGGCTGGGGGTGCAAAAGGATAAGTCGCCTGGTATGACACAAAATATGACAACTGAATTAGTAGAAGAAACAAATCCTAAAAGGCCAGGTATCCATCCAAACTTCAAGGGGACTTGTAGACATGAATTCAATCACAATGGGTTAGACCACTTGTGTTCAAGTCCTGGCTCAGCCATTTATCAGCTGTGTGACAATGGAGAAGGGACTTAACTTCTCTGCATTTCATCTGTAAACTAAGGAGAGTAAGTGTAATGACAGTTAGGATGCCCATATAATTGACCATCCAAACCAGAACCCTTTGAAAGTGAGAGAGGGTGCTATTAATAATTATGCAAACATAGGGACTATTCACAGACAGAATGGAATGCACGGCCCCCTTGTTAATGGTTTCTAACACTTATGGCTACTGCGAAAATCAAATAAGAAAATCCATGTGAAATCACTTAGCCAGGTGTTTGGCATAATAATGTCAATAAGTATTAGCAATATGACCAGGGCTTAATAGTGAAGAGGTCCCACAGTGAAGAAGCACTGAGCAGCTTTCGAACTTGACTCTGCAGGCAGGTTGGCAGATTAAATTTCAGCGTGAAAGGAGATGCAGGCCCCAGACATCAGGGGTGATATTGAGACAAATATCTAGCACGTATAGGGGGTGCAACAGGCAGACCAGATTAGAGTCTGGCTGCTGTCTTGCAGAGAAGCTGGAGTGAGGAATAGGAATTGGATCAGAAGCTCCACTAGCCACACTGACTTCTGATTAGAGGCAGGAGAAGGAAAGGACAAGACAGTTCCACCTCAGTATTCATGTAACTTCACAAGATCTTTGTTTGCTCTACATTTGGCATCTCCAAATTCTCACCTCTAACTTCAAAATCTACTGTAACCCCCATATGCTTATTTCCATGTTTCTGTCTTCATAATCTGCTCCCCACCAAATTCAACACTGCCTTTGGGGTTGGGGTTTGTCCCTTGCTTCCTTCCTTCCTTCCCTCCCTCCCTCCCTCCCTCCTTCCCTCCTTCCCTCCTTCCCTCCCTCTTTCCTTCCCTTCCTCCCTCCCTCCTTCCTTCCTTCCTTCCTTCCTTTCAGAGTCTCACTCTGTTGCTCAGGCTGGAGTGCAATGGCATAATCTTGGCTCACTGCAACCTCTGCCTCCCGGGTTCATGCAATTCTCCTGCCTCAGCCTCCCCAGTAGCTGGAATTACAGGTGCCTGCCACCATGCCCGGCTGATTTTTGTATTTTTAGTAGAGATGGGATTTCACCATGTTGGCCAGGCTGGTCTCGAACTCCTGACCACAGGTGATCCGCCCACCTCAGCCTCTCAAAGTGCTGGGATTACAGGCAAGAGCCACCGCGCCCGGCTGTCCTATTCTTTTTAACAGAGGCGCCATTTTCCCTGAGACACTGGGGTGATCTTTGCTGCCCTCCTCTTCACTGCCATCGTGTGCAACCTGCAACAAGCACGGCTCAAATGTACCTGCTGATGGAGGGCGGGAGGAGAGGAGTTAGACAGCAGCCCGTGTGGGAGTATGTGCAACACCCAGTGTGTGAGGCAGGAATGGTGAGCACAAAATTGAAGTCCAGAGGTATGTACTAAAAGGCTTGAAAGCACCAGGATAGAATTCAGAAAGAGAGCTGCTACCAAACACGCAATATGGTTCAAAGCCACAGAGAAGATTTTAGACCTGAAGGCAGATTTGCAGAGGGAAGACTGGTGGCTCAAAGACAGCCTTAAAGAACCCAGGGGGCTACCAGAAGACCAAGCAGGGTGTGGGTGTGTAGGCATGGAGATATAAACAACATTTTGGCAAACAAACATGTGTCGCTCCAGCTGGCTCTTGTCTTTTTTCCCTCATGTAGATTCCAAAAGCTGTGATGTTCTGTACCCTCAGAGCTCTCAGTGACTCAGGAACACATGCCCGTATTTCAATTTCTAGTGCTACCCTCCTGGTTATAGTTCTCATTACTTTCAATCTCATGGTGCCCTGGGATTCTAAGAGTGAGATGAAGATGAATTGGAAAGTGGCAATCTGTTTTGGATTCTCAATTAGAAATATGCCAAATGTAAGTTTTTAATACATTTTCTTAATATTTTGCCTCTGTTGCCGCTTCTCTGTGAGTCAGGATTAGCAGCTGCATAAAAATGAATGAACAAGGAGCAAACGAACATTACCAAAATGATTCAGGAGTGTCTGGGTTTTCTTGGCTCAACACCTTGGTGTTATTTGTATTCTTCTTGCTCTTTTTAAATATTTACTTACATCCTCCTTACATTCTCCTTGGTGTCAGATGCAAGGGAAGGTTTCCCTTCTCTGGAACCAATCTCTGTACTCTCATCTCTTCCAGGATCTTGCTCCATCAATCATTCCTCTCCCCTCTCCAGGCTCCTTCCCCTTAGCAGCATAAAAGCTTCTGCTATGTATAAAATGACTCCCCCACAACACACACATATACAACTTTCTTCAACCCTAAGATTTTTTTGGCTAAAGTATTCTTTCACCTTCCCTCACTGGCAAACACCTGGAAAACATAATCTAAGCACCCTCTTTCTTCCCTTCTTCTTTTCCCATTCACTCTTAACCCAGGGGGATTGAAAACAAGCATTTACTATAACCAACTCCCTCCATCAAAGGGTCACAAGTCAGCTCTCTGCATGTGATTTTTATATGGGAAAAGGATGGCTGAAATTCTTAGAAGTGTTTTCTCTTATGAAAGCATTGCTCTTAAAATTTCATTTATAGCCAGGTGTGGTGGCTCACATCTGTAATCCCAGCACTTTGAGAGGCCGAGGCGGGTGGATCACTTGAGGTCAGAAGTTTGAGACCAGCCTGGCCAACATAGTGAAACCTGAAACCTCGGCTCTACTAAAAATACAAAAGTTAGCTGGGTGTGATGGTACACACCCGTAGTCCCAGCTACTCAGGAGGCTGAGGCAGGAGAATCTCTTGAACCTAGGAGGCAGAGGTTGCAGTGAGCTGAGATGGCACCATTGCACTTCAGCCTGGGTGACAGAGTAAGACTTTGTCTAAAAAATATCATTTATAGTATTGTTTTTCTTTGTCTTTCTCTCTCTCTCTCTCTTTTTTTTTTTTTTTTCAATAAGGGTCTCGCTATGTTGCCCACGCTGCATTCCTGGCTTCAAGAGATTCTCCTGTCTTGGCCATCACGCCCTACCTCATTCATAGTATTAAACTTCTTGCAAACACCTTCTTCAGAGTTGCTTCAGCACTGTTATTCCAGCGAGTGAAGCTCAACTTAATGAGATATTAATATGCTAGCTTTCTTCCCTTCCTCCCTTCCTGCCTCCCTCCCTCTCTCCCCTCTTTCCTTATTTTCTCTATTTAATGAAAATTTACTGACTGCTAGTCTGGGCTAGGCAACATCCCAGGCCCTGGGGATAAAACAGTGAATACAGAGACACAAAGAGTCTTATCCTCTGGGAGCTTATATTTTGGTGTAAATCTCAAAAATAATATGATTCCCTCTTGAGAAAATATCCATAAACACTATAATGGTGGGTTTTTTTTTTTGGTAGATTCTTTAGTCTAAAATGAGCATTGTCTGGTTTAATGCCCATAATTGCAGATAAGAAAAATTAAGCCCAAAGAAGCAGCATTTCCAAGGTCTCCAACCTGAGAGTTGCAATCTGACAGTATGCAACAGTAAATACGTATTTTATTGCATGCCAAGAGCTTGGAAAAGCTCAGCTATGGATTGAAAGCTTTATTATGTGTGGTGCAACAGGATCTCTCTGATCATTCTTCAGACAGCATCCTGCCTGACGTCACAAGGCACTGAAGCAGGAACTGCTGAATTGGCAAATGACCTTCAGTTAGAAAATTACAGTATATCCAAAGGGAAGAGATGTGAATTTCAATTTCATACACCTTCTATGCAAAAATACAGCTGGCCCAGGGAAGATTCATGATGAGTCTTCTGAAGCCACAAAGGCTATGTTCTATCATTTATAAAGCAGCACTGGGATCACTCAAGTCACACACACACACACAGACACACAAACACACACACACGCAATTACTGGCTTTACACATGATGGAAAACTGACTTCACTCTTATTGCTGCAGTTTATAATGATCTATGTGGCCAGATTCTAAAACTAGAAGGAAAGAACTGCTGGGGATCTCCTAGTATCTATAAACACATATTCTATTTATTACAGTCATTCGTGGAATTGTGCTTTCCACATGTGGAAGAGTGAAAGTTGAGTTCTCTAGCAAAGGAAGAAACAATTGTATTGTTTTGAGCATTTCCTGTCCATAGTTCCTCAAAAGCAATTGATGCCAATCCTGTGAGAAGGCCTGGAGAATTTCAACACGTTCACAATGTCTCCAAGGTGTCTACGCCAACAGTAGGGTGGGAAAAAGGGATTGAGAGTAGTGACTCCATGAGCCAGCCATGCTTCTGTGTCTTTCCCTCAGAGAAAGGTTGCCCGAAACAGGTCACAGGCTACTACTAGAAAGAAAATCAGGCTGGGTGGCTCATGCCTGTAATCCCAGCACTTTGGGAGCCCAAGACAGGAGAATCACTTGGAGTCAGGAGTCTGAGACCAGCCTGGCCTGGTGAAACCTCGTCTGTACTAAAAATACAAAAATTAGCTGAGCGTGGTGGCTTAGGCCTGTAATCCCAGCTAATCGGGAGGCTGAGGCAGGAGGATTGCTTGAACTGAGGAGGCAGAGGCTGCAGTGAGCCGAGATCGTGCCACTGCACTGTAGCCTAGGCAAGAGTGAGACTCCATCTCAAAAAGAAAAGAAAAAAGAAAATTAATCACTAGAAACTATTGTGTTAATCTGGCTAACGATGTGTTAATTGGAGTTAACCTATGAAGTGGCTTAGTGCTGTTTTGTGTCAACAAACAGCACTAACATTATTTTAGGCAGTGATATTTTATCAGTACTTTAAAGTGACTGGTTAGCTACTAATAGTAGAAATAGTAGCAGTAGTCTGGCCACATTCAGGGTATATGCATTTATCAGTAAGTACATAGATGAACTAGCAGGTAGGTGCTCGGGACTTTGGTAAGTCATGAATGAAAAGAGCTACACAACAGTATGCAACAGACCTTTTTTTTTTTTTTGAGACAGAGTCTCGCTCTGTCGCCCAGGCTGGAGTGCAGTGGCTTGATCTCAGCTCACTGCAAGCTCCGTCTCCCGTGTTCACGCCATTTTCCTGCCTCAGCCTCCCAAGTAGCTGGGACTACAGGCGCCTGCCACCATGCCTGGCTAATTTTTGTATTTTTGGTAGAGATGGGGTTTCACCGTGTTAGCCAGGATGGTCTCGATCTCCTGACCTTGTGATCCGCCCACTTCGGCCTCCCAAAGTGCTGGGATTACAGGTATGAGCCACCGCGCCTGGCCAGTATACAACAGACTTTCTATAATAGAGTTTTATTTGCAATACTGTGGAAGGGCAGTGTCTTAGTCCACGCAGGCTGCTATAATAAATACCATAACCTGGGTGGTTTATAAACAACAAAAATTCATTTCACACAGTTCTAGAGGCAGGAAGTCCACGATCGAGGCGTCGGCAGGTGCGGTGTCTGTGAGGGCCTACCTCCTAGTTCACAGATGGCATCTCCTTGGTTTGTCCTCACATGGTAGAAGGAGCAAATGAGCTCCCTTGAGCCTGTTTCATAAGGGCACTAATCCCACTCCTGAGGGCTCTGCCCTCATGACCTAACCATCTTCCATAAGGCCCCACCTCCTAATACCACCGTTTAAGGAGTTAGGATTTCAACAGGTGAATCTGGGGGTAGCGGGTAAGGGGACACACATAAGCAACCCATAGCCAAGAGAGAGGGACCGTAATTCAGTCAGGGGGATTCCGTATGGCTTCTCAGAGGCTAAGCTATTTGACTTGGGCCGTGAAGGATGAATAAATGGCACTTGGGAGGAAAAGTGAGTTAGAGTATTTCAAATGCGAAAGGCTATGTGGCTCACGAAGCATCTGACTTTTGAAGGCCGATACCACTTGTTTGCCTGACGCTAAACTCTCCCTATATTAGCACTGCCCCCTGCTGTCCATTGTGAGAAGAGGTCTCAAAGGGCAAATGCATCCTTTTTGCCATTTTGCTCTTTAAAAATGAACAGACTGTCATCCTCAATATCACTTATTTGTAGTATCATTTCTTCAAGTTTCCATTACCAAGTGGCATGCTGAATAAAAGCAGGCACAGACCAAGAACTGCAATGACAACACGGCTTTCTCAGTGAGTTTACATAGATGTAAGCCTGATTCTGCCTCTTAGGGTCCTTTATTGATAGACAAGTCATACATTTCTTTGGCCTCAGTAGTTGAGATTTAGTCAACTGTTCAGCTCTCTTTTAACTGTTAACTGATGAGAATATTCGGAGACAGAAAGTGTCTCAGTGACTCCTCATCACAGCGAGACAGTGGCCACGCCATGCCACGAGGAGCTGGTTGCATGGGCAGGCAGGTGTAAACATCCACATATGCAGATAGAAAAAAGCCAGCAGCTGGCATCTCATCACCCACAGCTCCCAGAAACAGTCTGAAATGTTGCTGGATGCTCAACACTGCAGAATTGGTATGAACCACATCAGTGTGGTCTGTCTTGCATGCTCGGGCAGGTGTAAACATCCACATATGCAGAAAGAAAAAAGCCAAGAGATGGCATCTCATCACCCACAGAATGTTGTTGAATGCTCAACACTGCAGAACTGGTATGAACCACATCAGTGTGGTCTGTCTTGGGGCAGACAGCAAGAACCGAGAAATGACCAGGGTAAATTCTGAGAGTGACAAATTCCATCTCTATTTGAGAATGGGAAGGAATTTGAAGGTTACATTTTTATTTTTATTTTATTCTATTTTAGAGACAGGGTCTCACTTTATCACCCAGCTGGAGTGCAGTGGCACGATCTCAGCTCACTGCAGCTTCCACTTCCTGAGCTAAAGTGATCCTCCCACCTCAGCCTCCCGAGTAGCTGGGACTATGTGTGCACCACCACACCTGGCTAATGTTTGTATTTTTAGTAGAGGCAGGATTTCACCATGTTGCCCAGGCTGGTCTTGAACTCCTGGACTCAAGTATGCATCTGCCTCGACTTCCCAAAGTGCTGGGATTACAGGTGTAAGCCCCCGTGTCTGGCTGGAAGGTTACATTTTTCAGTTTGAGTTTGGGGTAAACATCCCATGGAGATCCTAAGTTCACTGATGGTGGTGTGGGGCCTTTGTTTTATCATTCCGCCAGAAGGCTGATCTTAGGAGTAGAATTCTGCTTAGCACTGTGGCTGATGCAACTCGAATCAGAAGAAATACGCACAATCCTGAAATCCTGACACTTTCCTGAGTGTGTTGACTTCATGTTTGACTGAATGAACCTTTTGTTCAAAAAAGGCAAATCTAAAACACAGACATGTGCTTCACTTGTTTTAGTTTCAAATTAAAAGTTTTATCTAACAGTAGTATTTGTTCCAAATTTTACAAGGTAACGTTGTTGATATTTCATTAGCATCCCTGATCCCTAATGGCCATCCTGTCTCCTAAACCACAAGAAATATTGTCTCTTTAAAGTCCATTATGTGCATTTACACTGATAAAATAAGGCCAGTGACTCCCAAGCTGCTTTGGGGAAAGAGGCCATCTTTTCTCTGTGTGACTTGTTCAATGGCAATTGGAGTTTCACATCTGCTCTACAGGTCCAATCATAATAGAGCTCACTGTTATGTTAAATGTAGTTAGGTCTATCAAAATGTTAATAAACATGATAATGACAAACTAAGGAGACAGTTAATTATCATAAAATGATGATAACATTTCTTGAGCGTGTCATACGTGCTCAGCGTTTTCTCATTTCGTTTTGTCTGTGATATATCGTGATCATCCCTTGCAGTGGGTTGCATGGTGGCTCCCTCAAAGATATGCCCATATCCCAATCACTGGAACTCATGAATGTGACCTTATTTGGAAAAAGGGTCTTTGCAGATGAATTAAGCCTTTCAAGATGAAATCCTCTTGGATTATTTAAGCTGGCCCTAAATCCAATGAAAAGTGTTCTTATGAGATAGCAGAGGGAAAGACACAGAGAGAAAAGGAAGAAAAGGAGGGAAAGACATATGAAGACGAAGGCAGAGACTGGAGTTGTGTGGCCACAGGCCAAGGCATTCTTGGAGCCACCAGAAACTGGAAGAGGCAAGGCAGGATTTGCCCCTAGAACTTTTAGAGGGAGTGTGGCCCTGCTGACTCGATTTTGGACTTCTAGCCTGTGAGAATAAATATGTGTTGTTGTCATAAGCCACTTAAGTTATGCTCATTTGTTATGGTGGCCCTAGGAAACTAATGCATTCTTATTTTGAAGTTGAGAAACTGGAAGCTCAGAGAGGTTAAATAACTTCCCAGGGCCACAGAGCTAGCCTTAAGAAATGAGGGAGCCATGTTTGAATTGACATCCCTCCGACTCAAGCACCCGTGCTCTAAGCATGAAGCCACATGTCAGCTTAATAATTCAGAGAGCATTTGTTTTCCTAAGACAGAACCAAGGATGTGAAGAGTGTGCTGATGCGGTTTCAGAGCAGACTCTTCCAGCAGCTTTCTGCTTCCAGAATGCGTTTTTTGCATTAAAAGAGCCATTAGGGTTTGTCCATCAGCAATTCAGTCCACGTGTGGCTCAGCCTTCCAGCTCAGGGATAAGGTAGTTCTATACTTGGCCCCCAAAGGCCTTGCTTTATTTCTCTAATCATAAGTATGATTGTCTTGACTCATGCTGGGCAATAATACAATGGAGAATGAACATTAAATTAAATCTATAAAGAGCCTAAAATCAATCAAGCCCTTCATGAAACTAATTTTAGAAACGAGGTCATTAGATATATTAGAGGCAATTTGAAGTGAACTGAGAAACGAGACCTCATGTTCTCTTTGGAAAAAAACCTTTTTGTCATGAGATAGAATTTGTACTACCTTCCATCAGAGTACTACAGCTGCTACAAAAACCCTACAAATCTCTAGGAGTCAAAATGGTGATTTTATGCTTCAAGTACAGCAGATTACCACTGTTATCCCATACACATGGATAATGACAAACAACTTTCTATTCTCCATGGGCCATCAAACCACCTCTCAGCAATGTAAGGACGTGATTTCAATCATTGGTGAATTCAGAAGAGGAGAAAAGCCATCTTCAAAATATGTATGGTTTTTGTAATTCTAATTGGATTTTATATTAGAGCAGTGTTAACTGAATGTCAGTTATTCATGTCCCACCATCTTGATTTTTGCCAAATCATAGTATTACCTGTTAGTATATACTTAACAAAATCCTTTGAATCAATGACTACCTTTTTTCCATAAAATTTCATTTTAAACTAAAACTGTATTCTTTGACATAAACAGGACAACAGTATCACTTGTAAAAAATAGAATAACTGAAAGTGATGGTATAATACAAGGACAAAATTAAATAAATGTTGCCATTCAGTTTTAGTTCAATGTTGTTGTCTACCAAAGTTTCTAAGCCCAAGCCCACTCGCTCTTTGTGTGAAGGGGAAGAATTGCAAATATTAGGCAAGCGTTAGGGACAAACTAATGTTAAATTGAGACTTTATCTTCAGTGTAATCTGAAGTTTGAAAGATAAGTGAAAAAAAATCTTCCATACAATATGATTCAATGTTATTTAAATCTGTGTATGAAACCACCCAAAATAATTTAGAGATTATCCATGTGTCTAATTTAACAAAGTCAAGAGAGAGCTGATGCTCATTGCCAAAGACCACCCTCTAGGGTGTACAAAAACATCTTGGAGGTTTTTATTAGATGCCTCATGAAATAGAGTGGAAAGAGTGAAAATAAGTATTAATATTTTTTGGAGGGGTGAATATGGATAGGTGAGGTAATTTTCTAGGCAGAGCAAATACATTATAAGTATATTTTAAATATTTGACCAATACAAAAACCATCTTCATTCTTCTCCCCACCTTTACTTTATGGACTGTTTCCATACCTTCCATTTATGGCCATCTTAGTTTGAGTGGCATGGGTTAGTATAAAATCCCCTAGTGGTTTCCTAACTGCAATCCTTCTCTTTTTTAGATTAAGCTTACAAATTTACTTATATCACAGCTTTAGCTGAAAAGCTTAAAAAGCTCCCTCAAGTTCATCAAATGATCCAAATGAGGAGGAACCTACAAAGGCCCCTTTTAATCAGGCTCTTATCTGTTAGGTAAACCTAATAAGTTCTGCTGCATTTCGTAAATGTCGACATACTCTCCCATTTATGTTTTAGCCCCTGCCACTTTTTGCACTTAGAGTTCCTCTCAATGCTTCCAATCAAAATCCTTCATTTTTCAAAGACCCGTTCAAAGAACACACTTGCTGAGGTCCTGTGATGAAGGTAATGTCTCTATCTTCTGAGTCCTTCTAGTCCTCCTACTACACCTATCACACACTGTCTAACATGAGTTATCTGAGTACATCTCTTATTTGTATTGATGGTTTCAATCTATGTTTGGAGAAATAAAAGGAGCAAGGAAGGCATAAGCATGCAGATTAGAGTTGAGAAACATTGATGGATATCAGAGTTAATCTCTCATGTTGTTTCTGTCCTCTCAAAGTCAATGACCTGTGCATAAAAAGGGTAAAGTGAACCTTGAAAAGGGGGAAATAAAATCCCCAGTTTTAAGACAGTACTGGCAGTCCTGAGGACTTGAACTTCAAGCCATTAGATTACACTGTGGTGTGCTGAGCCAAATCACCCAACTGCAGTCAATAGCTCTCAGGATGTGTGAAGATAGGCTAGAAGGTTTGAGAATGCATAAATGTGTCACAAAATGTATGAAAGGAATGTGAGACAGAGTCTGCAATCCATCATCTTGCTTTATGTTTACTTCTAGTAAATTTCTAGAGTGGACATTAACAGGATGATTTGTCAGCTCTTAGGAAAGAAAAAGGTGGTTACCAGGTACCAGTACAGATCACTAAGACCAAATTAAGTCATGATAATCTTATTTCCCTTTTCCCTGGCCTGAGATAAGAAGATTGTATGAGTTTTGTGAAGGTATATAATAAGAACTCTAAGATGTTTTTGTAACCCCCAGAGGATGGTTTCTAGCAGTAAGCATTACAACTCTCTCTTGACTTTGTTAAATTAGATACATGCATAAATAAAACCTGTAAATAGTCCAAGAGGCTAATATTGTTGTAAATAACCTGAAGTTTGAAGCAGACTTAGTAGGCTGACATAACTAGAACCCATAATATTCCCACATGCAAGTTAAGTCTAAGAAGTTGTACTTTAAAGAGGATTAAAAGAAAATCTTGATTTACATAAAAGTTACAAAGATATAAAAGAAAGACATGATTTAACAGTGCATTTGTGAAAAAGACTTGGGCATCAATATAAACCAACCTGATGAGGAATCTAATGTTAAGTTGTATTAGCAGAAAACATAGTATTTAAAATAAAAAAGGTGGTGATCCTGGTTTTCATGGCAGTGATGAAACTTGAAATACTGTGTTTAGTTCTTCGTGACAGATTAGGAAGGATATAGACAAGCAGGACCCATTGCAAGGAGAGTAATGAAGACATTAAAAAACATCCATAAAAAAGTCCAGAAGAACGATAGTTAGCTTTGGAAAGATAAGACTACAACAGGCTTGACAACTGTTTTTGAAAACTTAAAAATGGTCATGTAAAAAGAATTACGCCTAATTGTGAGCATGATCAGGGATATGCATTCTATTCTTTAAGAAATGCTGCTATCATCTAATTTTTTTTTTCAGTGGAGTGGGGGCAAATAAAAGTAAAGTAACTTTCCACGCACAGCAGATCCAATATGCTCAATGTCACTCAAAGGAGTAGAGTTAAAGCCATGGCTGGAAGTTCATGAGCATCAATCCTGACTCAGTATATTAAAGAGTATTTTAGAAGTAAAAGCTGTACCAAACATGGGATTAGTCTTCTTGTCATTCATTCATAAACTTTTTATTTCTTTAGAGATGAGGTCTTGCTATGCTGCCCAGGGTGGACTCAAACTCCTGGGCTCAACTGATCCTCCCTCCTCAACCTCTGGAGTAGCTAGGACTACAGGCATGGGTCACTGTGCCCTGCTAGGAATTCACAAACATTTCTTGAGTGAAGACTCTTTGTTATGCATGGTGCTAGATTGTGAGTAGTGGACACTTTTTCTTCTGAGGCAGTCTTATATCAATACTTTATGCTGACTTTGTAAGAATATTCATATTTTAAGAAGATACATAAAAACTATTTATTTAGCATTTATGGGTTTCAATGATCAGCTGGCATTTTCTTTTCCTCAGAATTTAAAATATCTTGTGTAGGCTAAACAAAATATCACTGGGTAACTACCTACATTTCCTTTGAATTGGCAGTTGGGAGCACTGGTATCACTTCCTCTACCAAACTGTACAGAACTATTGTTATGTACCAAAAACCATAAATCACAGAGTTGCTGGGATTGTGAAAAAAATATTGAGACTGGCTGTCTCATCTTACAAACAAGGAAACCAAAGTCGAAGTGGGGCAAGTACTACCTGTAATGACATATCCAAAATGAGAGCACAGGTCCACTGAATCATCCTTAGTACTCCATCCAATGATCCACTATCTGCCCATAATATTCCACAGGTTACTATGCGTCGACACAAAGATAGACTAGGATTGACCTGAACAAACAGCCACAGTTATGTTAAACAAGCACCGTTTCCACCTCTCATAAGCTTTGTCTGATTTGCCATAAATCTCAAGCCAAATATGTCCAGTGAGTTGTACATTTATCATGTTAAGATGAAGGCTCTACTGGTGATAGATTTACTAAAAATATTCCAATCTTGTAATTTAAAGGACTTCAGCCTCAGGTGATATGGGGCCAGCAGCCAACATTGGAAAGACCACGTCATGAAGTGAGGCTATAGCGCCCTCTAGGGAGAGATGCTTGAAAAACCAGGGTCGACGCCTAAGTAAGGGGGTCACAGATTAGGTTTAAGTAGTTAAAATTTTATGTCTTCACAAAAAGTTTCCAACTACAAAAGAGTATTTAATTTTTCACTAAGATGTAAGATTCTATCTACCAAGAAAATCAATCATTGAATCAAAATATTAAAAAATAGCTGATATTAAGTTCTATAACAGTAAAACCTTAAGCAGGGAAGCTCTCTGAACATTAAAATACTCTCAGCCGAATTTCTAAGTTAGTAAGATTTCAAAAAAGAAGACCATAATATCCACTATGTCCACTTATTAGCTTCAATCAAATAAGAGATTACTTTTGCAATTATTCTTCATGCAAAAAGATCTGTTTACTCTACCTGAGTGTCTCCCTGCAAATCTCATTTCACCTGGGTGGCTCTTGGCAAGGTTAGCAGAATGTCGTCCGCAGAGAAGAAATGCAGAAATGCAGTTGAAGGGAACAATGACAAAGGCAAGCCCTAAGGCAAAAACAAAAAACAAAAAAAAAAGAAAGAAAAAAAGAAAACAACAACAAAAACATGAAAACTGTATTCAGAGTTTGCTTACAAAGAGAAAACTCTCCAATGAATTGAAACTGGCCGCTGGAAAGACTTGTTTATAGATGTTCATTTTGACTCAATAGTACGCTGGAGTCCTACTCTTATTTAATGACATGGTCAAGTCATGCAGGCTGATGTGGATGTGATCAGAGAGACCAACAAGAGCCTTTGTGTTGCCCTCCCGCATAGTTGAGGGATTAGATTTCTTTAAGAGGTGTACTAGTTAGCCATTAACTGAGTAACAAACTGCCCCAAACACTCAGGGGCATAGAAAAAAAATGCAGCCATTTTTTTGTGTGGCTAAGGAGCCTATAGGTTGTCTGGGCAGTTCTTCTGGCATTGGTTGGGGCTTTACTCATGCATCTGCAGTCAGCTGCAGGTCCACTAGGCAGTTCTGAGGGTGTGTGGGGCCTTGGCTAGAATAACCAGGCAGATTCAGCTCTTTTCCTTAAATCTCATCTTCCAGCAACCAAGCCAGGCATTTTCCTATGGCAACGGCGGAGGATCAAGAGAGGAAGAAGAGGCAGTCCAGACCTTTTAAGCCTTGCTGTGTTTAGTTTATTAGTGTCTCATGGGCCAAAGCAAATTTTAACAAGAAGCCTAAACTCAGTGTGGGAGGGCACCCCCAAAGGGCCTGGATAGAGAGAAGTATGAAGAACTGGGGAGGTGAGTGCAATTAATTTGCCAGGCCAGGGGACAGAATCTTATATTGTCCCCTAGACAACCTAGAGGACAATATAAAATTCTGTCTCCTGGCCTGGTAAACTGATACCTTGGAGGCATTTGCTTTGTGTGTGTCTTAGATAAAATGCCTCCAAGGTATTAGCCACTGGTACCCTAGCTGATGTCAGTTTCTTTTAGAAAAGCAGACTTTGAGAAAGGGAAGGGACACTGGGAAAGGGAACGTAAGATCAGTTCAGGCACTTCATCTTTTGATTCAAATAAGACAGTTCATACAATTTTGGGGGTTAACATTATTACAGAATGAATTAGAGTTGGGAATATAGATTAAAAGCTGAAAAACAAATACAGAAAAGAAAATCAAAAATTTTTTTCAAAGACAGACAACAATTAATGCAGAATGAGAAACAAGATAAATCCCGCAAAACTTTTCCAAGGAAGCATTCAGCCTCTATTAAATGGGTCAGCTAAGAAGCTAAACAGCACAGCACATACTGATCCCATCATCTTCATGGTCCTCAATCAAACCAAACATAGGTAAAAGGCCTGATATCTTCTCAGCTGATGAGTCAAATACTTCGAAGGGAAAATATAGTAAAATATTTCAAGGTTTGGAAGACAGCTTGGCTGTGACACATTCTGACTCACAACAAGTCATGAGTTTTCTGACAAAGCAAAAGTAGTGATGGAAAATATTGATATGATATCTATCATAGCATATGTATATAGTCAAAGTTCTTTCACAGCAAGCAAGTGTTGCCAAATGATCAGTTCAAAGAAGATTTCACGCCAATGAAGATTATTACAAAAAGGAAAAAGAGGCAATGTTGCAGTAGTTGCCAGAAAGGACTTACGGCTTTTCAGGTAGGTAGAGAAGTCACAGGTATAAAGAAAAAATGAGATAGAAGCACATATTCGCCACACAAATAAACCTGCTAGAAGTATTCATGCTGGAAGTTTCAGCTTCTTAAAGTGACTCTTTTCTTAGCCAGAGAGAAAAGAGGTTGCAAGATCAAGTTAGTTTAAAGAAGAAACGAAATTCAAATGAACTCTTAGAGTGTTGAATATTGACATCAATGCCACCAGCCAATGTGAAGCTAACGAGAGGCCTGCAGTTATGACTTCAGGACACGCATGGCTTTCTTATAAAATGTTTATGTTGGCAGTTTTACTGCAAATAATACCTTTGAAACCAAAATGCATCTATTTAATCCTGATTTTTAAACAGTAAAGACTCTGAACTTTAGCAAAGAAAATCAACCAAGTCAAGTCCAGAGTTGGGTGCAGTTGAATGAAAGGAAGACGTTGGGGCTTGCAGGGACATCTGGCTTCCAGCAGGGAGGCCACATCAATATGCAAATTGCCACAGGCGTTATAAAATGGCACCTAAAATGTTAGGCTTTGCAAGAACGGTCTAGCTGCCCTTAGCTACAGCGTAAGCAGAAGTACCCAGAGTCAAAACGACCTGAGCTGCTCTGTGGGACATGCCCCAACGAGAACATCACCAGGGTAAGCTCAATGCACATATGCAACTGAATTGAAAACGAGCTCACATGTACTGTCAGGAAGAAGAAAAATAAGCCTTCTAAATTCATTCAGTAGAGAGTAGGACTGGAAAATGGCTTTGTCCAATATTATTATTATGAATAATAATTCAATATCATGCATATCATGTCTCCAGATTTCTCAGAATGAGGCCCCACTCATTCAGAATTTGAAATCCATAAGCAGGGTGAAAATATTTCCTCTGGCTATGCTAAGGGAAACTTGAGGCCCAGACACTTAGACTTGCCATCAGTTCCACTGAGTTGGTAGCTAACGGCTCTTTGCCCAGAGGTTTTAACCTCTGCTCTGGACCAGACTGAAATGGACAGTAATCGCATATGCTCCTTTCACATGAACCAAAAGCTGAACATATCCTGAATTACCTCTTTGTTAAATAAGGAGGTTTAAAAAGCATTTGCAGGCATGCATGTCAATTAGGGACAATACATCAATCATCCAGAACATACTTCCAAGTTCATTTTATTTCAGTAATAATTTTGTACTAAATTCCATCTGTCTCTACTTTACTTTCAAAATAGGATGAAGACAATTCCCAAATTCTTTAATATACTTGTATAGTGCTTGCTTTTTCAGTTTTATAACCAGCTTTTAAAAAATTGTAGTGCCAATAGAAATTGGCTTCTCCATCAGATAGTCCAAAAGAGATTATTAACATATAGCTCCCTAGAGTTAGCAAGCCATTTACAAGTTGCAAAGCATTTATCTCATTTGATGTACATAACTCATAATAATAATAATGGTTAACAATTATGTTGTATAACAGATATAATCCTAAACATTACTTGCTGTTTAAACAAATTAATCTTTACAAAAACTATAAAATAGGTATGATTTTTATTCCCATTTGTACAGAAAAGAAAATTAAAGCCTAGGAAGGTCCTATTAGTTGTTTAATGCCACAGAGGCTAATATTCATAAGCCTTAGTTCCATATTAAAACATTTAGTTTTAGCTTATGTATTAAATAATTGAGCTTCTATTAGATTACCACTTTGCTATGATGGCAGGGTGTTACTATACTTTTAAAGAAGTCTTTTCCAGAGTGCTTTGTTATTTCCATGTAATCAGGACCAAATTCCTCTTTCGAACATTAATTTAACTGGGTACTTTTCTTAGTATTCATTTTCCTCATATTTCCTGGAATTTTAGTCTGCAGATTAATCGTGAGTCAGATTAATCAGTGAGTCCTGATTAGTCCTTTGAGTTAGTTCACATCAGGGAGATTGCACAAATCATTTCTTTGTTAAAATCAAACCACATTCCCTTTTACTGCCAGTTAGTATACAAAATTTTCAGTACCCTATAGGAAAGTAATCACTTACCTATTGGATGACAAGCATCATCAAAATCTGACTATAAAGGTCCCTGATCACTCAAAAGTATATCCACTGGTGCTTGTATAGTTAAATGTGCAGCTGTGAAATGTACGTCAAGGTTCACAGTATCCGAAAGTACTGTGTCTCAGAAATAGCTCCACAAGTTTAGTTAAATCTCATTTATTAACTGGTGTTTCTCTTAACTGCTAAGATCATGAGCAGAAAGTTCATGATTCTGAAGTGAATGAAATGATGTAGGTCAGATCACTCCAACCAAAGTGAAGTGGAGAGCTGAGGCCTGTTAATCAACCAACCTAGATTCTCGCGTTCCCTAGATAATAACCTCTCAGGGCTTCCTGTGCTCAGTGTGGGGCAATGTACTCTATCTGCACTTGACTTTACTTAAGAACAGGCTTGAGTGAAGGCATCCTACGTGTGCAGTGCTTACTGCCAGTTTTCGAAACAGGTATTTACAATTCCTTTTGGTTCTCTTCAGTTCAACCACCAGCTCTGCAAGGCTATTGGCAGTGTCATAGAATTGACACAGAAAATCCAACACAGGCTCTGGGGTGTGTGTGTGTGTGTAAGTGACAGAGAGAGAAGGAGGCAATAGTAAGTGATGAAAAGTAGATAAGTAACTCAAGAAATATAGGGCTTTCCAAGCATTTAAGAGCCTTTCATATTTTTATTCTCTTTCCTGTGTCCTTTAGTAAACTGCTACTTAGACCACAGCCATGATTTAGAAATTCAAAAATTTATTCAAAAAATCCCCAGAAGTCTGAATATAGTTTTTTTGTTTTGTTTTTTTTTGTTTGTTTGTTTGTTTTTAAAGAAATACAGGTTAAAAACTCATCAGAAACAAAATCCCTTTAGCTGAATCAAAAGTCCCCAAATCAATGTGGATTTTTAAAGCCACATTTTGCCTCTGGGAATTTTTGATGATATCATCTGTTTTCTAGAGTTACTGGGTACCATGGTAAACTAAAAGGTTTTTTATATATCCTTTGGAGACAATGAAAAATTTTTGAAATAGGATTTTGGGTGTTTCTGTGTTGAGAGAAAGCTCAGTTGCTGAAAAATTCTAATGAAGTAGAAGGAAATTTCCTTATAAAAATAGAGAATTTAAAATAAAAAGTGCTATAATATACTAAGATATGATAATATCAGTATAAGAATACCCACTGTTTTGTATTGGATGAGATTAGTCATCTTACATTTACTGTGATTAATTATTCATATAATTAGATTAATCTCTAAAATTTTATTTTGAAATGTCTACTAACCATGCCTTTTATTTGTGTCTTTTTTTCCCCATATGTGTTTGATTGGAATAATATGTTTTAAATTCTTTGCTTTTCTCTTCTGCAAGTTTAGAAGCTCAGTATTTATTTCTCCGCTTAGTTTTAATATGGCTAAATTTATATTTTTTTCTTTTTCTTACTTTTAATCTTCTAATTTCTCTGAACTTTGTTCTGTGTGAATTCAGTACCATTTTTAATACATTAGTTCTCTCATAAACCAGGTCCAGTGTGAAGGTTATTCCTTAATTTCAGGGGATCTAATTTTCATTTGCATGATTTCTAATTGGTTGTTAAAAATATCTCTGTGTTCTTTTTTGTTAATATTTTTATGGACACTAATTCATTCTTTACCTCTTGAAAAATCTAAAATAAACTACGTTACGGGAGGTCCCAAATACTTGAATGTGGTTATAATGTAATTGGTGACTGACCTCTATCATCTGCCTGTTTTCATCTGAAGGCTGAATAAAATTCTTTTCTGTTCCTGGGAACAGGAGGATGGGGGTGCAGTTTGGAAGTGACCACTTTATGGTCATTTAAGATTTTGTGAATTTAGTGCATGTTACAAGGTTTGTAATAGCAGTCTGGTTTTTTTTTTTAACTTACTAATATAGCCAATACATGAAAGTATAAACATAAGAAACACTTTTCCTTGTATTCTTTCCACAGAAGCTGGAAGATAGTCAAAATAAATTTCATTACTCTTAGAATAAAGCAACTTTGCAGTTTAGGTGATTGAACTTCTATGAGAGCACTACTTTCTAAGATGGCAGGATTTGACCATACTTTTAAAGAAGTCTTTTCCAGATTGCTTTATTATTTCCATGTAATCAGGACCAAGTTCATCTTTGGAATGTTGATCTGACTGGGTACTTTCTTTAGCATATGTTTTCCTCATATGTTCTGGGGTTTTAGACTGTAGACTAATCTGGAGTTGGAGTCTGTGCCTCCCCACTTTCCATCAACCAGGCGGGCCCATCACATGCTGATAGGAAATACCTGAGACCCAGGCCAGCAGGCAGCTCGGCCATGGCTGAGAGGCTGTGTTTTAGAAACGAGGCTCTTGGGAATGGCGCAGAATTTTTTTCAGGCCTTTTCAACAGCAGTGGAGCTCCATTGCAATCAATACCCCAGTCTGCTTCTAGACACGCTATTTCTTTCTTCAGTGCTCCTTATGGCTTTGTGTTGCCGTTTCATTTCCAGTACATGAGATGTGTATCCTGATTATAGGCATTGTATTTCTTTCTAATTTCTTTTTGAAGATTGTATTTACCTTTACATTTGGTAAGGGTATGAAAGTTAGAGGGGGAATGTCAAAATGTCAACTAAATAAAATAAAATGTTACTACCTTTAAAAAAAATCAGCTAAAATAAGACCATTTTAGCCAGAAATTTCATTCAAACTCTCTAAGCTTCGGTTTCCCCCATCACAGTTTTTCCTAGGCCTAAATGGGATAGCATGTGCTAAAATTCTTCACAAATTATTTATGTACTATTTCCTATTTCTGTTAATGTGCTGCTCTATTATGGCCGCTTCATCTAGAGTCAGGTAGCTTTAACAGGTCTGGTTAGCAGGTTTGTCACTAGCATTTAATTTGTTTGTAGATGTCTTACTATGACCTTATCCATTTCACATATGTAAAGAGAAATGACAAATAAAACAGTTGGTTTAGAGGTCAAAAGTTTCTGTTTTTATCTGACCTTTTAGATCATATAGAAAATTTAGATTTTATGTTCAAAACAAGTGTCACTTTTAATAATGTATTGTAATTGGTATTTATTTAAAAGTTTTTGACTAAAAGGGAAATATTATGATGTTCTTATATGTGTAAGAAGGCAAGTATCTTATTAAAAATCTGCAGGTGATATTATCTATGTGCACATTCTTTCTCAAATAGCAATTCCTCTTATATATATATGTGTACACATATATACATATATACATATACATATATGTATACATATATATAGATATTTGTATATATCTATATATACATATATAGACATAATTTTTTTTTGAGACAGGGTCTCACTCTGTCACCCAGGCTGGAGTGCAGTGGTGCAATTTTGGCTCACTGCAACCTCCACCTCCCGTGTTCAAGTGATTCTCTTGCCTTGGCCTCCCGAGTAGCTGTGACTACAGGCGGGCACCACCATGCCTGGCTAATTTTTGAATTTTTATTTTGTATTTTTAGTAGAGAGGGGGTTTCGCCATGTTGGCCAGGTTGGTCTCAAACTCCTGACCTCAGGTGATCCACCCGCTTTGGCCTCCCAAAGTGCTGGGATTACAGGCATGAGCCACTGCGCCCGGCCGCCTCTTATATTTTTAAGTGTTGTAAACTCAAGCCTCTTATATTTTTAAGTGTTGTAAACTCAAGATGAAACTGACTAAAATTAAATCAAAAAAAAAAAAACTTTTGAGAGGATTTCCTAATCTGATCTAATTTGATCTATTATTCAGTACTTTTATTTTTAGGAAATAGCAAGAGTGAAGAAGGTCATCTCGTACAGCTTCAGGTCAAAGTTATGTATTACCAGTGTAAGTCCAAAGATCAACTAGGGATGGAATTAGCCCACCAACTTTTATTTTTGAAGACAGCTTAGAGGCAGGAGCACATCCCACTGTTCATGTAAAGAATTACACATTATAAGGAGAGAAATAGAAATAAAATTGACACACTAGAGAAAGGCAAAGAGAGAGACAGAGATTGAGAGAGAGAGAGAGAAAGAGCGAGCCTGACAGAGACCAAGAGAGACTGACTGATTGATTCATTCATTCAGCAGTTTGACCTGGTATGCCATTTGGGTAAAGCATCTAAGATAATTTTTCAACATACATACTTCTCCAGCTTGCCCATTTTCTTGTAGATTTTTAAACTGAATCCCTTAGTAAGTTTTTGTGCTTTGTCAAAAAAAAAAATGTGGATAGCACTGTCTAGCCAAAGAAGCCAATAACTGAAGATATACCTACTGTTCCAAAAAAAAAAAAAAAAAAAGCAAAAAGGAAATGCTGGCCTTGCTGAATATGTTTAAGCTGGCTGTCCTTTTAGATCTCCACTAACGTAGTTAGGTTAATCATTGATGAAATCATCTAGAAAATTCAATCAAACAAAACCTTGTGTTGACTGACTTATCCAAGTAATCCTGGTCTGGGCTATAATTCTATTTATAATTGCATCTGTTCTTCATTATCCCTGCCAATAGAGAAACAGAGGCCACTGTCTGGTTGCCAGCCCCCATTCCCTGCCTCTCCAAATCAGTAACTCTCCTGGAAAAACATGAATTCACAGTCATGGCAGAGTGGCCCCCCCAGGTGTCCCACAACTCCTGCTTGACTGAATTTTCAATAACAAAAAGAGCATTAAGGAATATTATACCAATGTGACAACTCACTTTGCGAATGCAGTATTCATACATTTTTATAGTACAGTACATCAAGAAACCTTTTAAAAAATAAGCTTTATTCTCAACAATGTCTATAGTCTCCTGTATTCTACTCTGTGTATTGTATCAACTATGGGACTAAATGGTTCCTTTCTATTTCTTAACAGTTTGAAGGGAGAAATGCTAACCCAGGGGTAGGTATGGAATGAGCTGCTGTTCCTTGCAGGACTGAAACAGGGGGCTGAGTGATATGCATAATGTGCATCGCATCCTAACTATTGCTCTCTTCCTAGGACAGAACATTCAGTTGATTTCACAGAAGGCAACAAGTTTCAGATAAAGGTGGAGAGGTTCTAGGCCTTTATAAGATACCATGTAAACATATATATATAATATATATGTAATATTATGTAATATTATATATATAATATATATGTAATATTATGTAATATTATATATATAATATATATGTAATATGTAATATTATATATATAATATATATGTAATATTATGTAATATTATATATATAATATATAAGGTGGAGAGGTTCCTAGGCTTTTCCAAGATTTCATGTAAATATATATATATATACACACATACACATATATATGTATATGTACATATATACACCTAAGATGTCATGTAAATATATATACACATATATTGCATATATGTGTATGTGTATATACATAATATATATATCGTTATATATTTGTAGTTATATATGTGTATATATGTATATATGTGTATATATAATATGTGTATGTATACATATATATATGTTTTTTTACATGACATCTTGGAAAGGCCTAGAACTATATAGCCCTGTTACCAACTAGCAACAATCTTTTTGAATGGCTGCACATTTTCTAAACCTTTCTTTTTGAATTGTTACAAACTCTTCAGCAATTGTGTAAGGCAGAAAACAGCCTCATGAGTTGGGTCGCAGTGGAGACCAATCATCTAGCATTTGGTCCTCAGGTTCTCTGTGTGTAGCCCCCAACATCTTCAGGACCCCTGCTATCCTGTGTGGGATCTTGAATGAGTAAAGGCTGTCACCCTGACCACATGATGTGTTCGTTTCCTGAACAGATATGGAGAAATACCACACTCCCCAACTAAATACATGGTCTGGGTTTCCAAGATCTGAAACAGACTCTCATGGTTAACTAAAAAGTAAACAACTGTGAATTTGAGGATTGGCAACTTCAAAGCTCAAGAGAGCGCGGTTTAATCTTTTTTTTTTTTTTTTTTCCTGGCTAAGGTACAAATCCTCAAGCCAACCCCACTTTTGTGTCCTATGCTCCTGCCTGGTTTTCTTGTTTCTACCCATTTCTGGTGCTCCTGGCATCTACTCTTTCCTGGTTTTCATCTGGTTCCCGCTGCTCAATGCCTACTATTTTCTCTAAAACGCAGTGGTCTACTCCTGATTTCCCTGAGGCAAATCTTTCATTCTGAAGCGGAGGGTTTATTCCGTCTTCACTGGAAGCCCCTTTGCAAACACTGCCCTTCACTCTGGCTTTGGTATCAGACTGGAATGTGAGGGTGAACAAAAAGATTGGGAGTTTTTAATGTTCAGTTCTCATTATACAAAGCATGGTCTACTGATTTCATGATTCTTAAGTTAAAAATCAGACGCCAAAATTTGAGTAGAAGTAAGGCAATTTCCCATGCTTTCTGTCAAGCTATGTGACCAACTGACAAAGCTGAACCAACAAGCTGAACCCTTTAATACATGGGTGTAAATTGCAAACATATTTGTGATCTCTATGTTGTTCCTGAGTGTTAATTCCTAATGAATCTAGCTTGGAGTCAGAGATACAGTCCCAACATATACCTATTTGTCTTTGTAGACAGAACACTTTCCTCTATGAGTTTTCATAACTTGAAACTGCCAAGAGTTTAATATTAGTTTTCTTTCTCATCTAGAACACTCACATTAGTAATGGTTCATAAGTGAATAGTCTTGAAATTGATATTACAGTATATATATATAAATGTTATATAGATAACATTTTCTAAAGGGCACCGTACCTATTATAACTGTATATCCTTGACATTTTGTGGAGAATAATACACACATTAATGTTCATCTGCTGTCAATATAGTCTATAGAGCAGAACAGATGAGTCACAGCAAAGACTAGCATAAAATGTGGTGAACACACTGGTGAAGCAGTAGAGGAATAATGAGCTAACCATGAAGCAAAGAGTCTGTTTTCTGCCAAACTTAACCTAGCAACATATATTTGAAGAGCAACTCTTCCCTATATTTTGTGTATTATGATTGTTCTCTAAAAAAATCATACTTTATTATTTGTGAGAACAAAAGTGACATTGATTGCTATGATGTATTCTAAAAAATTTCTTCCCTCTGAATAGAGGTAGCTATTTTAAGATTTTAAGGGACAGTTTGTCAATTTAATGACAATCATGAGATGATGCAATTTTCTAAAAATGTGTTGCAAGCAACTCAACACAAGAAGAATGAAACAACACTTGCCACCAGTGAGAACAATCTTCACCTTCAGAAATCCAGTTTCTACACACACTAGAGCATGTCCTCTTAGTAAGAAAAAAGGAACTGGTTTAGACTCCCAAGGATGTTGGGTTTCACACACACACACACCCTCTCTTACTTCTTGCATTTGTGTGAAAGAAAATTCATAAATGTGATAGAATGCATATGTGACATAGGATACTGTTTATATACATTGGTTTTGAGAACATCTGCAAAGATATAACAAATCAGCATTTGGTTTCAGGAGCTACACTTTGGGGGCCGGTTGACAACAATCAAGGGAGTTTGCTAAAGGCAGGAGGAGCTGGAGAGCTTTGCCTCCTGCAGAACAACCAATGTGAGAGGGACCATCACTGCCCTGTTTAACAGTATGTCACTTACCAGTGTGTTTCCCTTATCCAAAACCACGTTTCCATGTGCATTGTATAATAAGTTGAGCCCATGTCCCAAGGACATTTCAGTAAATAATCAGTTCAATTACATAACAGACAAACAAAAAACAAACAGAACCCAGTATATTGGGTGTCCATCAGAGAACCTGGCAGGTAATAGACGGTTGGTTAAACAGTGGGAAAATAATCAGTTCACAACTCTGTCATTTTCACTGAAGCTAAGCAGTCACCTCTGCCTCCACAGCCCAATCTATGGTTCTACCCACTCGGGAGGCCCATTTATGATTATGTCCCCCTTCAAAACTGCCCTTAGTGTTTATTTTAACCTAATTTTTATTTGCTAAAAATATGTCATTAAGGAAGTGAGAGAAATGTGGAAAAAAGAGAAATTCAAGGATTTGTCCATGAAAACCCTGTCCCCTCCAAGGCTGGAGCTTTGTTTTATTTTGTGGGGAACCTTGTACATTGAATACTTGCAGCAGGTTCCTGTAACGATCACACATATTAGTGGTTTTTAGCCCTTTTGGATTTGCACTTTGATATCCTAATGCAGTTGGGACAAAAGCTAGAAGAGTCGCGGGTTTTTGTTGTTGTTCTGTTTGCTCCTTTAATTTCTCCTGTCTCTTCTCCAAGACATAACAATTTGAGTGTTGGCATTCTTCAGTATTGTTAAGAAAATGCCTAGAGGTAAATCATCATATCAGTGTAATTAAGCCAGCATAGTTTTTTGGGGAGGCACTTGGCAGTTTAAATTTCACCATATAACTAACATGGGACCCACAGATTAAAGAATTTAAGTTGTTCTGTAAGGTGATAAATATTTTCACTTCAATAAGTTATTTATAATGGACTTCTGGAGAAATTGCTTTTCTATTTAGTAAGTGGCAAAAGAACGTGAGTCAAGTTGGATTCTGTATTCAATAACATTATATTCAATTTTCTTAATTATGTGTTTTCCCCCATTGTGCCCTAAAATGTACAATATTCTAATATTCATGCATACATACACACACAAACACACAGTAGCTTACAATATAGCAGGTAAGAGTGTGGGCTCTGGAGCTGGAATCCTAGGTCTACTGTTTAAAACTGTGTAATCTTGTCTTAGATCTACCATTTAAAATTGTGTAATCTTGTCTTACATCTACCATTTAAAATTGTGTAATCTTGGGCAAGTTACTCAACCACTGTGTGCCAGTTTCCCTTATTGGATCAGACTGAGCTGCCTGTTCCACTTCCGCAGGTGCCCTTTCACCTATTCCCTGAAGGTTTAGTTTTGCCAGCCAAAATCAATACAATCGGGCTCCACAACTGGCTCCAAGTCACAAACCTTATCGGTAGCAACTCTGTGACAGTAAAAACAAATCTTCCTTCTCCAGCACTCTCCTGACCACACATTTTCACACACATGTAGAACTTAACTGTTAATCTAAACTTAAAGTCAACAAGAACAAAAACCTTCTAACATAAACACTATATACTACCACCAGAATTTGTCCCTGTTAAAATTCTGATACTCTGAAATTACTATCTGTCTTTCAGGCAGGGTGTTCAATACAAGTCAAATAGAATG
Source organism: Pongo pygmaeus (assembly GCF_028885625.2). Lineage (NCBI taxonomy): Eukaryota > Metazoa > Chordata > Mammalia > Primates > Hominidae > Pongo > Pongo pygmaeus. The sequence goes on from NC_072384.2 coordinate 125,557,492, forward strand.
CACTGTATAACTCAGTTTGATTTAAACAAAACAACATATGCACAACAAATGCCTGGGGCCAGGAAACTGTGTGGCCTAAATAGCTCTTTTGTCCCTAGATTTGAGTAAAAGTTGGTATACATGGAATTTTCTTAAATGAAGACACCTGTTTGTGTTTATTGTTGTGAATCTCATTATGAGAACTTTATATGGGACATTTATGTAGTAAGTAATGAAACCCATAAATTTGATGATGGAAAGATACTGTTCCTAATTACCAACACAGTTTGGAGGAAATGCTCATGAAACTTTAAAATGCAACTTAAATAAATTAAACAAATTTCCTCCTACAAAACAACTTTTTTTTTTTTTTTGAGACGGAGTTTCGCTCTTGTTGCCCAGGCTGGAGTGCAATGGCACTATCTCGGCTCACCACAACCTCTGCCTCCCAGGTTCAAGTGATTCTCCTACCTCAGCCTCCCGAGTAGCTGGAATTACAGGCGCCCACCACCACGCCTGGCTGATTTTTGTGTTTTTAGCAGAGACGGGGTTTCTCCATGTTGGCCAGGCTGGTCTTGAACTCCTGACCTCAGGTGATCCGCCCACCTTGGCCTCCCAAATTGCTGGGATTACAAGTGTGAGCCACTGCACCCAGCCCAAAACAACTTCTAATAACTCTCTCATCATTCATTTTTGACACATTTGCAATATGAATGCAAATCTCCCAAGTCTACACAAAATCGTCAGTTGGGAAAAAAAAGTGGCCAATAAACATATAAAACGATGCTCTACTTTCTTTGCTTATAGGGAAATGCAAATTTGAAAAGTGATATAATACCAATAATACCACCAAACTGGCAAAAATCAAAAAGTCTGACAAGTTTACTGTCAAGGATATGGTAGAAAGGAAAACGGTTCATACTGCTTATGAGAGTGGAAAGTGGTATAGTCTTTGCAAAACAAGCTGGCAGTATTTCTAAAGTTGAAGCAGGGCTCCCCTAGAAAAGTCCATGCACCTGCACACCAAGAGATGGGGAAAAGGCTGTTCTCAGAAGCATCATTGATAACAGCAAAAACCAAAAACTAAATGATATGAAAACAACCTAAATGGCCATCCACAGTAATAACTGTTTCAAGAAAGTATCATCACTAGATGCTAACATTAATAGCAAAGGTATAAAAAGCAGCGGGGGAATCTCAGAAGATCTCCCACAAGTTAATCACTAGTTACAGAAGGGAACCTAGTAACTTTACAGAGGAGCAATCTGCAGACACTTTCTTAACTAAGTGACCAATAACGGGACAAACTGACATGTCCCTCCTGATACGATGTACTAAGGACACCCTATTTCTTCTGTGACATTCCCACCAAAAATACCACAGCTTAAATCCAACCATGAGGATGTAAACTGAGGTCCATTCTACAAAGCAACTGACCTGTATTTTTCAACATTTCAAGGTCAAGAAAGACAGAGAATCTATTCTTGATTAAAGAAAACTAAAGAGATAGCACATCTAAATGAAATGGAATCCTTGGATTCTGGACCAGAAAAAAACAATAGTGGGTTAATTGTCAAAATCTTAGTAACATTTAATAATCTTATCAATATTGATTTCTTGATCTTGGTCATTATATTATAGTTGTGTAAGAGAATTTCTTTTAGGAAATATATTTTGAGGTAAAGGGCATCATGTCTAAAATTTATTCACAGATGTTTAAAAAGAAACAGTATTCTTTGTAAGTGTAGAGAGAGAAAGAATGATTAATTTTTAAATTTTAAGTGTGGCAAATTTAAAACCACACTTGTTTAAAACCCCACAAATGTTAACATTTGGGGGATCTGAAGGAAGGGTATATGATATTCTTTGTACTGTATTTTACAATTGTTTTACAAATCTGAATGCTTTTCAAAATAAGAAAAGAAAATCAGGCAAACATTGAGCACATTTTGATTCGTGGCCAGGCATGGTAGCTCATGCCTATAATCCCAGCACTTTGGGATGCCGAGGTGGGCGGATGCCAGGAGTTTGAGACCAGCCTGGCCAACATGGCAAAACCCCATTTCTACTAAAAATACAAAAAAAAAAAATTCAGCCGGGCATAGTGGCACATGCCTGTAATCCCAGCTACTCAGGAGGCTGAGGCACAAGAATTGCTTTAACCAGGGAGGTGGAGGTTGCATGAGCTGAGAACACGCTACTGTGCTCCAGTGTGAGCAACAAATGAAACTCTGTTTCAAAAAGAAAAAAAAGAAAAAGAAAAAAAATCAAAAAAACATTTTGATTCGTGGTTACCACAGGGAAGGGATGAACTTGGGAAAGGGAGAAGCTGATGGAGGTCTGCAAAGGTATTGGTCATGTGTATTTCATAAAATTAATTTTATTTGTATTCTTTAAGGAGTAAATAAACGTTCTAGGAACTTGTTTGTAGAAAAAGTAGGAAACAAGTATTTGCCACCTTAAGCAGGTGCCCAGTGCAACGCAATCTCTCTGGGCTTCGGTGGAGATCAGGGAAGGACTCTTGAGGAGATACCGAGTGAGAAGAATTCTGAGTAAGAATCGTGAAGGAGTCCTGTAGGCAGGAGAAAGACCAAATTAAAGGGCTGTGGCTTAAAGGAAGATGTTGCATAAGGGGTACTTGAAGGTGGTCCCTGGGCCTTTGACCCAGGCAGTAAGAGGACACTGGAGTTAGGAACTCCTAGATCCAAGGTGTTCCATGCTAGCAATGGGACATTTTAATATGTCTCCATATTTCCCTCAGCAAACTGGATAATTCAAAAAAAAAATCTAATGCACAATTTAATATGACTCACCACAACTAGAAAAAATATTTAGAAGTGGTAGAACTGTTCAACAGCTAAGAATTCCAATGAGAAATGATAGGTTGTGCATTTTAAAAAATAAAGAAATCATGGGCCTAGAATGCAATTTTCCTCACAATCACATCACTTCATGAAAGGCAATAATTAAAATGGTTAGTTTTAAAAAGTCCCTGAACCTGTTACATTTTCTCAGAAGCATTGGACCGAAATGCCTGGGCTCTTGTTTCCAAGGCTAGGTAATATTCAAAGCCCTTCAGGTAAAAAAAGGAAGATAATGCCATGCTGCTCCCCTTTTACTACAATATTTGCAATGCATTACCCTTTCAAAATTGACAAGTTATGGTTAGAACATTTTTTAAAAACCATACATATGCATATACATCTATCCATCCATCTAACCAAGAATCATTTATGAAGCTATTATAAAACTCTCTGTCTGGAAGCGATGAGATAATAACTAAATAATTACAATAAAAATTAATTAATGTATTCAAGAAGTGTTATGGAAATACAGAAGAGGAAGAGACTAAGTCTGCCTATGGACTCAGAATAGGGTAACAGAAGAGGGGCAAATTAGTTGGGTCTTGAAAGGCAAGCAGGAGCCGAACAAGAAGAGAAAAAAGAAGTGTCCTCTGGGAAGCTGGTGGCATGGGCGTGCATAGCATCCTTGGGTAATGCCCAGAAGCTTGAGTGGCTGCAGTGTGGCAAAGGTTGGAGGAAAGAGCATACTAGAAAGTGAAGCTAGATGCTAGAAAGGTAGGTTGAAACCAAGTGAGATGTAATCCTTTGAGGGCAATAATCAAGAACATTAGCAGCATTCTGGCAGGGCTATATCATGATCAGAGCTGTGTGTTCACAAGATGCAGGCAGAATGGAGGGTGGATAGTTCCCTGGGGAGAGACAGGAAGACAACTAGTGAGAAGGCTGGAAGGAAACCACAAGGACATTGCAAAACACAGTCTGGGGAAGAAATACTGAGTGACTTACATAGATCACTAAGGTCAGGGAGCTGTCTGAAATATTTAGGAGGTAGCCTTGCCAGTACTTGGAGCATGAACTGATGTGGAGTGGCCAGGGGTGGAAATAATTGAGCATGGTTTTAGTTTGAGGTTTCCTGGATCCACTGAGGTACACAACTCAGAAAATAAGAAAAGCAGATTTATCAAGCAAGAAACTGTGTTAGATCTGGATCCTGTTGAGTTTGAAGTAACTGAGGAACTTCAGGACAGAGATATCAATGGGCAGAGCTCAGAGATGTGTGAAAGGATGAAATCATCTGGGGGGGTGGTTTGTGGGGAAGGCAGAGAGAAGGGGGTCTAAGATTAAATCCCTGGTACACCCTAACATTAAAAGCCCATTTTTCCTCAAATTGTTCCATAGATTGAAAATATATTGAATAATACTCGATCCACTCTTCTGTGACCAGATATATAGTGAATCTCTGTTTACTGATGAATCAAAGATGTCATTTTGAATCAAATGCCTGTGTTAAATGGTTCAGACTACCTTTCAGAGTAGTGATGATTGAGTCCCCGTACACAACTGATAGTCAGCTTGTCAGGCCCCGTACATAGAACACATGGTTCTTCCCACAGGCTCCTCAGTACAGAGTACTAGGGAATATATGGAGAAAGAAATACAGAGCCTTGTAGGTCTGAGATCTGTCATGGATGAAATGTATTCTCACCTAAACAAAATGATGAGGCCTGGTCAGAGACAAAGCCCTACACAGACCTCGCCTGCACACCCAGACCAGGCCCCACTAGTCACCTTTCATGACAGTCTAGGGTCTACTGAATTACAGTGAGATCATTCTGAGATGTTCATGCCCAGGCACAGGAGCACAGAGGCAACTGGACAGCACTCTCCTTGGCCCGGTGACCACTGCAACAATGAACACGGATGTAGCTTCAAAACTCTGAAGCATGTTATCACTTGATCCTTGATATGGTTTAGATCTATGTCCCCACCCAATTCTCATGTCAAATTGTAATACCCAGTGTTGGAGGTGGGGCCTCGTGGGAAGTGATTGCATCATGGGATCGGTTTCTCATGGTTTAACACCATCCGCCCTGGTACTGTGGTCATGATAGTGAGTCTCACAGGATATGGTTGTTTAAAAGTATGTAGTGACCCCTCCCTCTCTCTCCTGCTCCTGCTCCTGCCATGTAAGACGCCTCACTCCCCCTTTGCCTTCCTCCATGATTAAAAGCTCCCCGAGGTCTCCCCGGAAGCAGATGCCGCCATGCTTCCTGTATAGCCTGTGGAACCGTGAGCCAATTAAACCTCTTTTCTTTACAAAGTACCCAGTCTCAGGTATTTCTTTATAGCAGTGTGAGAACAGACTAATACAATCCTCATAAGAATTTTGTGTCTACTAATTTTACAAGTATAAAAGCTAAGGTCTATTAACTTAATCAAAGCCACATAAGCAGAGGGTTAGACTTAAGAACTGTCTCTGGTATTCTATAAAAGATAGTTCCTTCCACTTTGTTTTAGGATCAGAAAGCAGTGCCTCGGGAAGAGTTAGTTCTTTTAATCTTTTAATGCACTTTCTGAGCATTTTTATGATAGGCCCCACAAAGATGTCCATACCTTAATCCACAGAACCTACAAATATACTCATTTCCATGGAAAAGGGGACTTTGCAAATATGATTAAGATGGAAGACCTGGAGATGGGAAATTGTCCTGGATTATCTAGGTGGCCCAATCCAATCACCAGTCCTTCAGTGGGAGAGGAAAGCAAAAGCGTGGGTCCAAGGGGTGCAACATGTGAAGAACTTGAGCCATCACCTCTGGCTTTGAAGATGAAGGAAGGAGGTCAGGTTTAAGGAATGTGGGGGCCTCTAGAAGCTGGCAATAGACCTCAGTTTGTATCCAGCAAGAAAATGGGGACCTCGGCCCTACAGTCTCAAGGAACTGAATTCTGCCAACAGCCCAAGTAAGCGTGAGACAAATTTTCCTCTAGAGCTCCACAAAGGAGCCTTGCTGATACCTTGATTTTAGCCTGGTGAGACCCTCACAGACTTCTCACCTACACTACGGTAGGATAATACACAGATGCTGTTTAAGCACTAAGTTTATATAGTCTGTTATTGTAGCAACAGAAATCTATTAAGATCCTTCGTATCTCTGCAAAGTCACAGCAGCCCAGACTCAGTCAAATTCTGATCACTGAGGGCACTGAGACAGCACATGCAGTAATTCTGATCACTAGACTTTTGGCATAATGTCAGCTTACAAGAACGGCTCAGGCCCAAGGGCACAAGTGGGCCTTTCCCCGTGCTCATGGACTAGAGGAACACATTTTCAACTGGCTGCCAAGCATAGGTCACATTTTTGAAACACCTGGACAGAGTCTCAGCAAACAACAGGTTACACAGACATCACATATTCAAGAAGTAAACCAGGCGTGTGTGCCCAGGTTAAGCGAATGTGTACTATTTAAACATCTTTAGAGGTAGTGCTCTATTGGGTTTAAGGCTCATTCACTTTTACTGGAGAGCCTCATGGAAATATATTCTAGATTTCCATCTTATGATATGAAATTACGTGTATTGCAGATGGTGCACTGGGCTGAAGGAGAAAATACCCTGGGTTTGAGTCCTCCCGTGGCATAGCTCTGTGACCCTGACCACATCCACTTAAACCTCCTTGTGACTCAGTTTCCTTCTATTTTATTTTATTTATTTATTTTGAGATGGAGTCTTGCCCTGTTGCCCAGGCTGGGGTGCAGTGGCACAATCTCGGCTCACTGCAAACTCTGCCTCCCAGGTTCAAATGATTTTCCTCCCCAGCTTCCTGAGTAGCTGGAGTTTCAGGTGTGCACCACCACAGTTGGCTAACTTTTGTATTTTTAGTAGAGACAGGGTTTTGTCATGTTGGCCAGGCTGGTCTCAAACTCCTGGCCTCAAGTAATCCACCCACCTCGGTCTCCCAAAGTGCTGGGATTACAGGCATGAGCCACCGTGCCCGGACTCTTTATCTATTTTAGACTAGATTTTCTTTCAGGTCTAAATGTTTATGACTGTACAATCTCAAGAAATGTAGCACAGTTTTTCTTTTTTAATTAACAATATATATTTCATGTGGAGTTGGTATACAGAAATGCCAGCAGAAAGAATTTTTAGGACAGAAGATACCTTAAATCACTTAAGACAAATTAAAAATGTAAATATTCAACATTAGCTCAAAAGTGTGTCAAAGCATGTTTTTGTGAAGAGACAAATGCTTCAAATAAATATAGCAAAAGTTGTTACCAGTGGGTGGTAGCAGTGTGGGTGATTACTAGTTTTTTCTTCATTATTTTCTACATTTTGAACTATCACTGTACTAAAACTCACAAAAGCTTAGAAAATACAGATGTAAGGCCAGGAGAGGTGGCTCACACCTGTAATCCCAGCACTTTGGGAGGCTGAGACGGGTGGATCACTTGAGGTCGGGAGTTTGAGACCAGCCTGGTCAACATGGCGAAATCCCATCAATACTAAAAATACAAAAAAATTAACCAGGTGTGGTGGCACACACCTGTAGTCCCAGCTACTTGGGAGGCTGAGGCAGAAGAATCACTGGAGCCCAGCAGGCAGAGGTTGCAGTGAGCCAAGATCGCACCACTGCACTCCAGCCTGGGCAACAGAGTGAGACTCTGTCTTAAAAAAAAAAAAAAAAAAAAAAAAAAGAAAAAGAAACAGAGCAGAGTCATTACAATGCTCTAAAGCCGTGTCATGAAAACTCTCTAACATCCTAACCTCAAGGAAAGGAGAATTTTTAAGGGCTAAAATAGCATTCACATAAACTGATAAAATCACACAACTCTGGTGATTTAGTAAGGGTTTTTTTAAAAAACATAAACCGATCTCCATCATGTGATTGGAAACGGACTGCTTTCAAAACCCTGTGGCTCACACTTCTTGGACTTTAATCAATCATTTTTCTGCGCCCTGCTCAGGGTGGCCTCCACCTTGTGACTGCTAACAGCATCAGTGAGAATGGCACTAACATCCCTGGCTAGGCAGTGAGGCCTGCGTGTGCTACCCAGGCACCCACCAGGACAGGGGCTGGTGTTGGATTGGTGATCACACCTGCTTAGCTGAATCTTATTTATTTAAGAATATAAATGCATGCCAATCAAGATTTTGTTTTGTTTCTTTTTAATCTTTGAATAGCCTTTGTGGGAATCTTGAATTAAATTCTGCTCAGTTTACTTCAATTCAATTTGCTGCTATTGTACAAATATTATATGCTGGTGCTTTGTCGCCAACATCTGTCCTCTGGAACGTGCCTTAGAATTTCTTCACTGCAAACCAGGCCCTCAGATTTCCTTTTGCATGCCTAATCTATACTCCTGTCATCTCTAAGTATGACATTCTCTTTTCCATTTGGCAAGCATTTAGTAAGCACCTACTATGTGCCAAACATCTTGCTGCCCTGGAAATATGGAGACTATAACCACAGTCTTGGTCTTGAAGGTCTCTCAGAGTATCAGAAGTGTAAGGGCAAAACCACACCTCTTCCTCCTCCTCCAGGACTGGCAACAGAGACAAATGTCATTTGGACTGTGGATAGCTCTACCAGAGATCAGACTGGCTACCAGGGAAGTGGTGAAAGGTTATCTCTAATACATCAGCCTTCCATTTCCATACTCTATTATCCTAATGGGTCAGGGATCTTCCCAAGATACACCTGCTCAGGAATGGACTTACACTGTGGAGTGAAATAAAGTCCTCACCATGCCACCTTGTGCATTTAAGGTTGATGACTAACTGTGGAATAAAATGGCCTATACCTTGGTATCAGTTGCTAGGAGGACAATGTGGGCACAGGGCCAAAGGAAGAATCTGCAGTCTTGAGACCCTCTGAAATCACAATGGGTCCTGGACAGATCATATTACCTTTCCCAGGTGTGAGCAGGAAGAAGGAGGTGATAGAAGCAGAGACAAAAACCAGGGACAGACACAGAACTAGAAAACGAGAGGTTCCTGCTGCTTTTTCAAAGGCAAGGGGGACAGGATCTGGTAGCACAGTTCAAACTTCTGCTCACGTATGTTCTGCTCATGTGGGTGCTGACACGGCCTGGCAGAGACCTTAAGCCAGAGACTGCAACTACAAACATTCACACGCTTGGAACTGGAAAGCATGCTTTCTTAAAGCAGATGGGGCTTACCCTTCTCTTCAGGATAAGAAAGAAGGAAATGGGATTGTATGCTTGCCTCTGAGGCTCGATAAGATCAGAAGAACCTGACTTGCCCAGCCTTTGCCACCACTGGCTGTCTTTTGCCAGTCTCCATTCTCCTAGCCCTGTCTTCAGGATGTGTGAACAGCCATTCCCTTCTTTGCATTCTTAAATAACCACGTTTTATGCTACCATCTTCACTGGTGAAATACAAATGTGGTCATAGGTCATTGGGATCAAGTCTTCCAGGTGCTAAAATCAGATATCTTAATCAATAATCATCTTATTAAGATGAAAATAAGTTTTATTTTAATTCTCTATGAAAACCCCTTTAAAAGGGTAAGATCTCCCTGGATTTTTAGGACTAAAGCATTCTTGAAGGTCTTGGTGTCCAACTCTCTTGTTTTAAAGAGAAGAACACTGAAACTCAAAGAAGCTTAAAGACTTGGCCAAGGTTACACTGCCTGGAAACCACTGCTTCCTAATGATAAAAAGATACATTTTTCAAATTGATTGGACAGAAGCCATATAATGGCTTCTGACTTCAAAAATGGAAGTTAATGAATGAACTTTCCCTGTTAGCACTCAGAAACATTCTGAAAGCATCTTATCTCTGCATGTTGGTATGCCAACAAACTTTATCACTAGTAGTTTCTCATGTAGGACAAATTTATAGCCCACCATAAAGATATGTTTCAAAGAAAACTTAAAATACATTTTTTTCACTTCAGAATAAAACTTCCTTTGAATGTGTCCAATTTTTAAACAATATAAAAAACAAAAAATAAATGTCTTTAAATATTAGTTCTCCACATTTGCATTATCTTCAAAAAAGTTGAGTTCCAACATCACTTTCGTTTTTGTGAAGATTACTCAGCTACAATCAATTTCCATTTGTCATTCTAAAGAGCTGTGACAAAGGGACATTTAAGAGCTAATCAAATAAACAATGAGTATTTGAGAATAATTTAATTATCATATTTCATTGAACAGTAAATTTTGTTAAGTTTTTTGTTTGCTTGTTTGCCAAGTCAAATGTTCATGCCTGGGTTCTTTTTATAGAATGTTTAATTTGAAAGGCCAAAGAGTCACTGGTCATTTTGACAGCCTCAGTTAGTCATTTAAATTGGTAATTACTAAGATAATATGAAGAAAAATCTCATTGTGTTAATCCTAAATGGTGTCATCTTTTCAAATAGACCCCTTTTCAGATTTTCAGAGCCTATTGTTAAACTCTGCCATTTTGGTATTTAATTTACATTAAAGAGCTGCCTAGCTTCCAAATTCTACATGTCCCAGAGGAGGTATGCTGAAATTGAATTAGAAATACAGTATTTTCACATTTAAGCTGCCCAAAATAAAGAAACTTTTAATGATTTGGTACTATTGATTATTTTTTTTTTTGACAGAGTCTCACTCTGTCACCCAGGCTGGAGTGCAGTGGCGCGATCTCGGCTCACTGCGACCTCCGCCTCCCAGGTTCAAGCAATTCTCCTGCCTCAGCCTTCCGAGCGGCTGGGACTACAGGCACGCGCCACCACACCCGGCTAATTTTTGTAATTTTAGTAGAGATGGGGTTTCGCCATATTGGTCAGGCTGGTCTCGAACTCCTGACCTCAGGTGATCCTCCCATCTCGGTCTCCCAAAGTGCTGGGATTACAGGTGTGAGCCACTGTGCCCAGCCGCGACTATTAATTCTTCTAATCTCTGAGGCAGATATTTTCACTTCAATCCAACTGCAAAATATTAACGTTTTCAAAGGCAAGTGTTTTTCTGTATTGCCACTAACTCAGTCACATTCATTAAATTTTATTATTTCCACCTCATTAAATGTAGGTCAACATTTCGAGTTCAGCAAACACAAGCATTTATTTCCAGCCTGCTAACACTGCTGTGAAAGACAAGAAGCAAACAAGTCTCACTTCAATGGCGGGGAGAAAAATAAAGAACCATCAACCTTCTTATTTGTAAACAAGAACACCAAAATCAAGACTACAAGAGACAATGTAACAGATGTAATGTTGCAACCCAACTGCACTCCCCCACCTCAAGCTTATCTTGCCAGAAATGTATTTCTATAGAAGGAGAGGAATCAAATAATGCCCCTTTCACAGTTGAAGGAGCCTTTGTTTGCGAAGCTTAACTCACTCTGTGCCAGTCCTGTCTTTGGGAAATGTCTGAGCAACAGTGTCCAAAGTTGGTGTCACTCCCAATATCCCAGGTTGCTGGGATGTCATAAATGAACGAATGAGGCAGAGCAAAAGTAGCCACAGCTCTTCTTTTGTCAAGAAACTCTTTTTTAGAAACTCTTCCTATAACTAGTACTCTGAGGGTTTCTTTTCTCTCACTGCTTTAGCTGATGGATGCAAGCTGCATGTGTAATGAGGTCCTTCCTGCCTGGTGGAGCTGGGAGGCAGTTATAGAGTAGTCAGGAGGAACAGGCTGTGGAGTCAGACTTTGTGATTGTGACTCTGGATTCACTATTGAGGAGTCATTTGATCTGAAGAAAGTTCCTGATCTCTAAGCATCTCTTTCCTCATCTATAAAATGAGAATACCAACCTTTTGCCATATGGTTGCTAGGAGGATTAGAAGAGATTGCACAAGTATAGTACTTGGCACACAGGACATGCCCAATACCTTTCTGAAGGATTGCATTTCCAATGCTTACCAAGATTTACAAGTAGACTATGAAGAGGGTGACACAAGGGCTGTCATTATCAGATGCTAACAACCTGGACATTTTAAAGTTATAATTCCACTATAACCTTTCAGTAATGTACATTCAGCCCACCCTTCTGACTTTCCTTAAGCAACTAATGTGAAGTAAGAAGGGGGACTCCACCCCTCTTATTTCCCAATAGCGAATATACTATAAAAGTAGTGAAACAGACAAGTTCTCGCTTTTCAATAGCACTTATATTCTAAGGCAAGAGAGTTGGAAGACAAACAAGAAATGAAATCAATAAAAAGATCACTTTAGATAGTAGTAAGAACTATGAAGACAACTAAGCCTAGTAATGAGATTGAAGAGTGTTGAGGGTGGGGATCCTGGTGGGAGATTCTCTGGTAGGAGGAGTAACATTCACCTCACCCTGAAACACATCTTTAGGGTATGAACTCTCACCCTCCACTTGGTAATCCAGGATGACCTTCCTGAGAAGGTGACATCTGAGAATCTGAGGGATGAGAAGGAGAAGTTGTGAGAACTCTGGGACAAAGAAGTGGGAAATTCAAGAGCCCAATCACCTAATCCCCTAATTTCACAGTTCAGGAAACTGAGTCTTCAAAGAGAGAAGGGACTTCATCAAGGGTCACAGAACCAGGTTTGAAATTCTGGTCTCCAGACTCACAGGCTCTGACATTTCCAATACCAACTCCCATTCATTAGAATCCCATGTGGCCAAATTGTGACAAGTGCATAATGGAACTCCAACATGGATAGTCAAGGAAAGAGTATCTCAGGATGATGGTGAAGGACAGCCCATCAAAGAGGTCATGAACCACATTATAGCATATGGGGAAATCAAGATCTTTAACTCCATGGAAGCCCATTCTTACCGCATTCAAGCATGAATTCAAGAGATGTCACTTTTTCTAGGAGTCAATGACTGTGAGAGAGAAAAACATCTTCATGATTTTCTAATTCTAGCAGTTGGATTTTCTGATATCACCAATTTTTTTCAAATCCCTAAGGGTTTCAATCAATGTCATATCAATATAGATCTTATATGACACCAAAGAATCAGTGTTAATTGTGTGTTGTATTAGTCAGTGAGGGCTGCCATAATAACATAACATAGTCTGGGTGTCTTTAACAACAGACATTTATTTTTCACAGTTCTGGAGGCTGAAGTCTGAGATCATGGTGCTAGCATGGTTGGGTTCCTGGTGAAAGCTCTCTTTCGGGCTCGTAGATGGCCTCCTTCTTGCGTCCTCACGTGACAGCGAGAGGGCGATCTCTCTCTCTTCTTCTTTTAAAGCCACTAATCTTATCATAAGAGGTCCACTCTCACGACCGAATCTACCCCTAATTACCTCCCAAAGGCCTCACCTCCTAATAGCATCATATAGGGGGTTAAGGCATCGACATATTAATTTTGGAAGGACACAAACATTTAGTTCATCACACATCTTTCATTAGTTGAAGTAATTATATTTAACAATTCTCTGTAGGAGGAGTAACATTCGCTTCACTCTGAAACACATGTTTAGGGTATGAACTCTCACCCTACAACCTAGAGTGAGAACTTGTGCTGATTTAGATAGCAATTATTTAAGTATGTTGTGGAATTTTTTCTTAACCTGGAAAATTAAGTTCACACTACAATTAAAGGGCTAGATGGTAGATGGAGGAGAGAATATAACACAAATAAGTAAGAGATTTCCCTAAAGCCATTTAACAATGAACCAAATCCCATTTTCATTTCTAAGTGGTCTAAACCTCATCTCTGCTTTAAGTAAAACTTTCAAATAGTTGCAGAATAAACCACATTGTATTGGACCCTCATCAATTGACTTTACCTAAAAAGATACTGCAAAAGTGTGGCTAAAGATGTAGGTTATTTTTATATTTCTCAAATTTTAGTGTCCTAGTGCAAATCACTAGGGGACCTTATTAAAATGCATTATCTGGTGTGAGCCCCTGGATTCTGTATTTCTAGCTAGCTCCCATGTGATCTAATGTTGCTGGTCCTTGGACAACACTCTCAATGACGAGACTCTATCACACCATGCTACTATTTGTAAAAACCCCAGGAAAAAAATATCTTGTCTCTTAAGTTGCAGTATAAGTTAATGCTGAATATGTCTAGAGCAAATTTTCATTTATCTAATGGACTTCTTAAATCTTATGGCTGATGGTGTTTTCCTCTTTGACTTGGTCACCAAGAAGCATTTTTAACAAAACTATAGGACTTAATAGTGATGTATTTTATTTACTGGTCCCAATGACCTACACCTGATTACATCTAACTTTCCTAATATTGTTTTTTTTTTGTTTTCTGGCTAATATTACTTTTCACTGCCCTTACTATATTTTGTTGTTGTCGTCTCACATGCATCTTTGTAAGATACTTAGGATCCCTCCTTAAAATAAGATAGAATGTGAAAAAAGAATCCCAACACAACTCAGTTAAATGGAAATACATACTCCAAGACACACAATGCATTGAGGAATTTCAGGCACATGCGAGAGTGGGGTAAGCAATTGAGAATGGAGAAGTAGACAGTTTTGAAGTAGACTGCAGGAGGATTAACCTCATGCTCTTTCACAATTTTCTTAGCACTTTGCAATACAGGTGGGATGGGGATGGCAGAGTGAGTTCATATTTTAAATACTTAACTATTGAAATTCCGGTTGCCTTGGGAAGATCTATTATAATTAAGGGTACCTGGAGCAGCCTCTGCTATTGCAGCTATCCTCAGGGGAACACTGGAATGAATGCTCACAGGTACTCTGAAGCACTAGTGGGAAGAACAGTTTTCCTATTCCTTAGGTAGAACTGCATCTTGGGTAGATCAAAAGGCAACACCAACCAACATCAACTACTCATATCCACCAATTTGAAGATGCTTTTAGAAGCAGCTAAAAAACTGGAAGGTAACCCCTCCAGTTTTCTATTCAAAATGCAGAGGATGTCCCATGTCAGTTACTTAACTTAGGGAAACATGTTTAACCCTATGAGTCTCACTGGCCTCCTCTGTATTTTGCAACAATAATAACTTCCTCAAATGATTGCTCTGAGAATTAAATAGAATGCTTGACACTGTACCAGGCACATCGTACATTTTTAATGAATTGTTTACCGTAATGCATTCATTATTGCTTTCTTTTTCTATGCTAGGCCTTAGAGAATCTGGTTGTGGAGAAAAAGACAGCCAAAACCTATACATGTTGACTCATTCTTTCAGTCTTTTATCCTTCTATAAGTTTTCTAGAACCCACTTGTGGTTACTATTTATTTTCAAAGTTATTTTTCCAATGCCCTTGAGAAATAAAAAACATTGGCAGACACATCAGTAACATTCAAAGTTGATCTTGTAAACTAAGTTTGTGTTGACTTCTTCTCCAGGCAAAGAGGTCAAGGGACTTTCCTCAGATGAAAACATAAACGTGTGATTTCTGCTAAACCATAAACACCCTTGTCATAAAGGACTCTGTCCAGAACAACAAACAACAAAACAAAGCAAAAAAACACAAACAAAACAAAAAGACTGTGCTGTGAATGCTAAACAACCAGGCCCTTATATTGCATATTGCTTTTAAATCTGGATAGTGACAGCAAAACAAGTGCTTCACTTTCATTTGCTATCACTTTCTGCATCTAGCATATGACTTCTGGGAAATTCCAGTATCCCCCACTCAGTTAAAAAAAATCCCTCCTACTCTCAACTCTTGAATGCCAACAAGTTCAGAGGGGAGAAAATTCTTCCTTCTAGGAATTCCTCATGCTCATGTAAACATGTTTACATATTCATTACTTCTCAATCAAAGCTCTTTGGTTGGTCAAAGGTTCCTCTTCTTACTCAAAGCTCTCTAAAATATCAGAAGTGGTATTATTGGAGGTCTGAAGAGTTAGGAAACATCAAAGAAGGGAAATGGAATTTACTGAAATAAATACTTTCCCCTCTTTACCCCTTACCCTTTCTGGGTGGGTAGGAGGGGAGAAAACCTCTTGGTTAAGTATAATCACTTCTGGCAGGATGCTTTCTCTTTAAAATGAGTTAATAACAAAATCAGATACAATTAAAAAGGAGTTGCAGAGGAGTTTTTGTCTAATGATAGAGTAAATATGAAGGCATTAAAAGTGTATGTAACTACAGTGGTAAGCTCCAGTCTAGGAAATAGATGAACAGCTTTAGGCCAAAACTGACCAAATGATTATTTGATCTCTAGTAAATGCTTCCTTCCCATCATCTGACTCTATGTAGATCTCATCCTTCTGGTTATCTGCAGCCTTCCATTGCACTAACTCACCTAAAACATTCCATAAATAAAACTCCATTTCTCTCAAAGTGACAGATCTGATGGGGTGTTTGCAAAAAGTTTACCTATACTTTTTTAAAAAAGTATTTTCTTTTGAAATGCTCTCAAATACAATATATATGCAGAAAAGTGCACAAATCCTAAATGTATATCTTAATGAATTATAGAAAGCTATCTAAATGAACTAATTCATACTAGGGTACAGATACACTTCATTCATTTTAAAAGATGAGCTTCTTATCAAAAAGGAATTTCTAATTAGTGGCATTACAACTTTGAAGCCAACATGGTATGTATATTCAACCAATGTAATAAAACACTCCAGTTCTGATATGAGACAAATGTTTCTAATCATTTTCGAGCTGAAATTCTACCCTAGAGAAGCTTGCTTTATGAAACAATCAGGAATGAGATTTCAGGAAATTATGAGAACTTGATCCTTTGAGTTGATCTTCGAATGAGTTGTCTTTCATTTATTTTCTATGGGGAATTTTAGGATAATGAAGGAGCAAATATTTCTCCTTTTGAAATGTATGTTTTTGTTCATTACTGTTCTTGGGAGGGGTAAAGAATAAGGTGGTTCGTGTCTAGGATTCTGCAAGTACATAAGCCTACTAAATACAGCGCTTTGGGTACAAACTGACATCAAATTTGCTTTGGCATACACCTGTACTGTCCTCAACAACTGCCTTAAAATTTGGCTTTCCCAGTCATTACCCTCACTCGGCATCTCCTTGATCTCTCCTCTCCATATTCAAACACATTTTGAAGGCTTCCTGTCTTCTCTCTCTCTCTGTATACACACCCCATTCTCAGGGACCAAAACTATCTTGTTAACCTGACAACCTTATCTAAACTTATTGGAGAGAGCAGAGTTCAAACCCTATGGCAATCTTTTGGCAATGTCCTGGAGGATTTGGGTCCCCCAAACAGGGATTTCAGAAAGGGGAATATACAAATCTAGCAGTAAGATACTTTTTCTCAGCAGGAGTTTCTAGTCTCTTTCAAATACCTTGCAATAGAGGATGGCTTGCTCCAATACACACTCACGGTTCTATGAGTCTATACTGAAGTCGGATACCCATAATATTTTCCCCAACATCCTATCATTTTTCTCCCTTGACAACCATGTTTTGAGAACTTGAAGCAACAGATATAAAGAGTCTTAAGGGATTGCATCAATGTAAGCTAAGATTAGTCTCTACCACATAGTCCAATGACACGGTTTTAGGTTCAAAAGGGATGCTCTACTCCCACAGAATCCCACCGACTTCAGGTGCCAGCTCAGAGAACTCATCACCTTCCTGTTTCCCTTCAAGAGTTAACCGATGGGATGGTATGCAAAGCACATGCGTTCTTGCTGCCAAAATAGCAGCCAAAACTGCCTGCCTAGATGTGTAAGATCCCATGAAATGTCTTGGCAAAAGCTAGTTTAGGAGTGTTGGCCAGGGTGCTGAAGCGAAGCAAGGGGAGTCAGGACCACCTTTGCCAGTGAATCTCCCCTCCCCCACCTCTTTTTAAAGACAGCGAGCTTATTCATTTTGACAAGATACCCTAGGATTTCAAATCTCACATAATTTTGGAGAAAGCAGTGTGTGTGTGTGTGTGTGTGTGTGTGTGTGTGTGTGTGTGTGTGGTGTAGAAGGGTATCTGGGATAATCTTTATAGAAATTCTAGTGCTACAAAAATTCTAGGAGAATGTACATTAAAAAAAAACACACACACAACATTTTAAGCTGTTTATTCCAATTGAACGCTGTGTGTTTCTATCAGATCCTCAGTGAGATTCAGTCCAATGAGTCAATTGCAAAATAATGTTTTTGTCAAGAGAATGGCAGAAAATGACAAAACCACAATTCTGAATGATCATTCAAAAGTAAAAAGTACTTTCTACTACTGTCTGGAGATTTTCTTATCTCTACTTTTACTCGAATTGAATCTTTTCTTCTAATGTTCTTTTGAACAGTTTGTCTTTGGTGTCCTGAAAATGTGCACGCTGATAGCAGTACCACATGCTGTCCCTGACACAGAGTGAGCTAACAGTTGAACCACCCCTGGGTAACTGCGGACTGCAGCTAGCGTAAGTGCAAGAGAAGGCACTCTGGCCACCAATTCGTTTCACACTCCAATCACCCCCGCTCGCTCTACACCCCCTGGGCACCCGATGCCTCTTCCCTCTGCCAGGCAATTTGCTTCCGTTCTGTTCAACTTTCCGACCTCTGGCTTTAGAGAATAGTCCTGGCTGTGGGAACTGGCTCTGGGCAGCTTTTGGCGCCCTCCTCATTGGTGACTGGCAAGAGTAACATTTTCACACTCTTAAAAAGAGCCGTTTAGTTCCTAATGATATTTACTGGCAAAAAAGAAAATGAAACACACAACCCGGATTCCGGTCCACCAAACGCAGGCCAAGAGCGCGGCTGCTGAGCCCCGGTCTTGCTGTGAGGCCGTTGTTCCCACTCGCTTCCCGTTTCCACTAGAGTTGATTTGTCTCTTGCCACCTCTCCCCGGCAGTGTGGACCTACTGCAACGCAGGAACATCTGGGTTGGTATGGATAGGATCCTAGCATCAGATGCTGGCTGCTGCCCCAGGGACTTCCCGCGGAAATCACCCAGCACTTAGAAGGCGTTTCAATAAGGAAGTAACCAGTAAAGCATTGCTGGCGGGAGAACCCCGCGAAACATCTTAGAAAAATACCAGAAACCGCTGGAGACCTAATGACCCACGTCTCCTCCAGCCTGTGTTCCTCAGCCCTTTCTGGAGGAGTATTAAGTGGTTTGTGGGTTTTTACCCTGCGGTGGGAGGGTTGTTCCAAGTACATCTATTTCCGCGATAGTTAAGGTCGGGGGCCCCAGCTCTAACCAGGGCGAGGACCACGGACTGCATCCCTCTCTCTCAGCGCACTGGTCTGTTCACTGGAGGGTGAGAGGGACGCGCAGACCTGCGGACCCAGGGGTTCCGTTCTGTAGATCCCCCCCACCCCACCTGGGGTCTCTGGCGCTCGTATCACTTAGCACCAATGTGACTGGCGGTGCATTCCGGCCCTCTCCCGCCCCATTAAAGCCCCTGCACATCCTCTCCCACGCTGCGCTTCTGCTGCCCACGCAGCTGCTCCTCTAAGCGTCCCGCGTGCACAAACGCGCCCCCGGTCCTTACGCGTCGGTGGCGCTGCCTCGCTGAGGTGGCGCCAGGGGAGCCCGCAGAGGCGGTGGGGGAGGGAGTGCGGAGGAGAGGACCCGTGAGCTGCGGGGACCTGGGCCCGCCGAGCTTTTGGGAAAGCCGGGCTCCGTTCCCCCCGGGCGCCTGGGGCGCGCGGGAAGGCGCGGAGGACGCGCTGCACTCACCCGCTGCTGCTGCCGGCTGCTGACGGCCACCGCGGCGGCGGACGCGGCGCTGTGCCGGAGCTCGGCCGCCTGCCCAGGTCTCAACAGACTCCGGGTGAACCTGCGGGTCCGCTCACCGGCCATTGCCGGTCACGCCGATCGCGCCGCGGGCCCGGGGCGCGCCTCCCGCCGGTCTTCCCCGCGCCAACCTTCTCTATCCACCCGCCGTTCAGGAAGCGGAACTCGGAGCCTTTCCCCCCCTCTTCCTCGTTCAACTCGCAAGAGGCGGGTTTTTCTCTCTTGCACCCCCACTCTTCCCACCCCCTTCCCTCCTCTGAAGCTTCTCGAAGACTTTCCAAACTCTGCGCTCCCCAGGGCGCGCGCATCCAACTCGGCGGGCGGCCGGGGCCCTGCAGCGGCGCATCTGGAGCGGGCGTCGCGGGACGCGCGTGGGGCGGCTCCTGCCCGCGCCGCCCACATGGGCTCAGCTGGCCGGCCGGGGCTGTCAACGCCGCCCGGGGGAACTGCAGGCTGCGGGGGAGGGCGGGGGGCGGCCGCAGAGGGGCTCCGGGCGGGGCCTGTCCAAGGCCGTTGCCTGTCCAAGGCCGTCAGCCTCATTTGGAGGCTGCTGGGGGAGTTGGAGCCCTGGATGCATTTGCCGTTTAGACTTCTATTTTCTGGGTCCGGCGAGTGGGTGGGGGCCAAGCTCGGTTCGCCCTTCCACCCTCGGGAAGGGGTCAGAGGCTTATTAAAGATCTGGTGGCTGGGATCCCAGCAGCATAGCCCAAGCCAGCGTTTGGAAGGCTCCCTTGCCAGAAGTCCATGTTCAGGGCCTTGGAATAAGCTTCCCCATTCATTCACTCCTTCAATGAGTATTTATTAAGCGCCTACTATATGCCAGTTCACACTGTTCTGGAAACTGAGGATACGGAGAGGAACTTAGCAGCCACACTTTAAGGCTGTGTGGAGCTGATAGGTTTTTTCGGGGTAGGGATGGGAGACAGCAAGTAACCAAGTGAACAAATAAACAAATACAGAGAAATCAAGGAGAGAGTTTAAGCTACTAACACGAACTCAAAACCAATAAATCAGAGTTCTGGGGGTAAGAGACTTTGGGTGGCATTAGGATGAGTAGGCAAGAACCAACTTGCAGGGTTACTGTGTAGGGTGGTCAGGTCGGGGGTGGACTTCACAATTATGCTATCTCTGCTCGTCTCTTGCCCATACCCATCTAGCCTGCACTTTGCCTCTAGATATCTGATGAAAGCCTTCTAAGAAGTCTCTTCCTGGGTCATACCCAGGGTGGTTCTCCAACTCAATGTTGGACTGGATGCGGGGCGGAGAAGTTCTGGCCCCTGGATACTGGTCTGGAGAGATCTGGGACAGCCTCTCCAAATGGTCTGTTTTTTTCTTAACAGCCTTTTATGGATCCATGACCCTGCCACTTTCTGAAGCCAATGATAGATAGTTTTAACACAGGATCACATTTGGGTATAAAGAATTCCTAAGCAATTGATAAGTGCACTTTAGTCAGCTCTTTGTTAGCCAGGATTCAGTTAGCCAGAGATGCTGTTTGGGGATCATTTCAGCACATTCTAGAAATCGTAACAGGCGTAAGAGGGTAAGAGGCTCTGGCAGATTTGGGAAGTGCCATTTGAAACATCATCTAGTTCCAAGACAGCCTGCGTAACAAAGAACTGTACCTGTATTGTATGCTTTCATATTGGTATTCAGTGTGGGAGCAATACCACCTTTCAGGATAAGCAAAGTAGGTGGTTGCCTCTGTGTTGGCACATGAAGATCTCTGTAGGAACACCTTCCTCCAACCGTACCCTTTCCCAGGTGTACCCAGACTTGAGGTCTCTGAATGCATATTCCCCTGAGAGAATCGATTAAGCACATTTGAATTAACTTGAGCTTCCCAAGAAGAGGTACCTAATCTTTGTCTCTGGTTTCAAAACACTGCCTGACACACGTAGGCACTCGATAAATATCGGCTTATGGATGACTTTACAAAGGGCTCAGATGGGCTAGTGCAGTCAGAGAGCTGGGTATGCCTGACACAGAGAAAGTCAGAGAGGAGAAGAGAAAGGTGTGCTGAAAGGGAAGGCTATAGTAATCGATAATACATCAGAATGTGCCCTGCACAAGGCAACTCGCTGATCCAAAACACTGAGTAGCACACACAACCCATTTTCCAACAATATCGAGTAACAGAAAATCACTTGCAATTTGTTAATCGTACAATTAATACACCTAATTGTACTTTCTCCAGCTTCAGGAGGTCACCCAGAGCTCTGGTGTGAGAGGGCTTAACGAACAAATGCCTGTTTGCCCAATCCATACCCTGTATGATGTTAATTCCGTGGGTCACACTGAGTAGGAAGGCAGGTGTAAGTGTTGATAGCATACCTCTCACACCTAGGGCATGTCAATAATGATACTTCAGAGACTCTCCTCAGCCCTTATGATCATGTAGGTTTTAGTTAAGCTTCCTTCAGGCACCAAGGAGAGAGAGCTGAGTGTTGACCCTTGCCCCTGCCCTTGTAGCATAAATACACTTATTTTTTGCTACAGAAATGTAACTTCAGGTCTGCTGATTTGGGACCTTGACTCTGCTCGTCACCCATCTCTCAGATCCCTGGAGAAACTCGGCTCAGATGCTTGGTAATCGCAAATCTGTGCACATATCATGAAGTATGTTAAGTTTCTTGGGACAGCTAGTTAATAAGTGAATCTTCAAGGGCTTGTAATATTGTAGAATAGTGGTTAAAGTACATGCTCTGAAGTCCAATTACCTTTGTTCAAATCCCAACTCCGTAAGCCTCAGTTTCTTACCTACACAATCAAGATAGTAGTTGTGTGGCTGGGCTGCTGAGAGAGTTACTTAAATGAGTGTAAATTTCTTAAAAAGTGACTAGCACATGGACTTCAATAACTGTTATTATTCCTACACTTGCAGATAACTCAGGAATTAAACAAACTTCCATGTCTTTTCATATATTTGATTCTCATATGAACCTTTGCAAGAAGAAGGATGGATGGGTATTATCTTGGAGCCGAGGCTGGGGATTTAATGCACATTCTGGAGACAATGTCTTAACCCAAATCAATGACTATGGAATTTCACGAACAAGAATAACAATAACAATGTAATCCTCATAGTATTAACCCACTATTGTGTAACAATATGTAACTATAACATAATGTGCTACAGTTTGGATAATAGTTTCACATTCATTATTTCACTTGAATTTTAATATATTATAAAATGGGGTTGTTCAGCCTATCTATCCCATGTCTCACTGTCTAAAATTGTAGATGGATCATTAAAGGAGCTCCCCAAATGCATGGAACAGCCATTTTAGAAACCGATGGTTGCAAATTTTGCTAAATGTTCTCAAATCAAGATTGTACTAATATATAGAATGCAGAGGCTGCAATCAAGTTTTATCAGTGTTTGAATTTGCCAATTCATTTGAGTTGTCATGAGACAAGCCGTTCACGCAGGAAGAAATAACCCCACTCAACAGACATTTATGGAATATCAACCATGGACAGGATCTCACACTATGCTAGGAGGGCACAGAGCTGAGCAAAATGTTTCTGTCTCCAAAAAGCTCAATTTCATATAGAGGAACTGACTTACAAAACATTATTGGTGCTCATGGGTGAGTGGGTAGGGGGTGGGAGTAAGATTTTGGAGATGGAGTCTCTATGGACCCATGTTAACATTTTATACTTCATATTTTTATGACTTTTTAAATAAGATTGAAAAAATTGGTCTCAATAACATGGAATTTTCTAGTCTTCTCTTTCTCTTCCCCTCTTTACTTACCTCCTTTTCTCCCTTCTTCTTTCTTCCTTTCTCCCTTTGTTCTTTTCTTTCCTTCCCTCACTGCCTCCTCCCTTCCTTCCCTTCTTCCTTGTTTAAAATTTGATACTCTTCTTACTCATACTAAAGCATCACTGACTTTCATAAGATGTAGTAAGCACTGATTACATGACCTGGTACAATTCAAAGCTTTATAGAATTAAGAAACCACAACTGTCAATAGCCCTCTCCTGTCATCCTTCTACATGACTGTGTCCATGTCTTATGAGCAAGGAAAGACTTCAGAAATTTTTTCATAGCAGTAATAAGTATAAAAGTGAAAACTGTACTATATTTTCCAAAGTACCTACAGACATAAGAGTGTGTAAATTTAGTTATTAGTCTAGGAGTCTGACTCTTGGACGAATAACTAAATTTGCACACTAAATGACTAAATTAGATCTTGATACCCAGAGATTGTAGGAAGTGGGGCAAATACTCCTTGCATCCTTTCCATGGCATTGAGCCACCCTTCCTGAGAGATACCAAGCCCAGTGTACCCTGGGTGTCAGCCTGGGCATCATCATGTTCCAATGCTTAACTATATCAAGTTTGTCTAGTGTTGCATCATTTACAAAGCACACTCATTATTTCATTTGATTCTCAATCGTTCATTCTAAAATGCACATGGGGCATGTGATATTGCCCCCACCATACATAAGGGAAAGCTAGGAGAGAATTTGATAGCGTGGAAATTAGGAGGGAAATTCTGCTAATTAATAAAAAAGAAAGATACAGAAATAGGAATACAAATGCCCAAGTTAAAATGATTTTCTGATATTATAGGAAGACTTCCTTTATTTTATTTTATTATTATTATTATTATTATTTATTACACTTTAAATTCTGGGATACATGTGCGGAACGTGCAGGTTTGTTACATAGGTATACATGTGCCATGGTGTTTGCTGCACCCATCAGCCTGTCATCTAGGTTTTCTGTGTGATTTTCCTCTCCCTGTGTCCATGTGTTCTCATTGTTCAGCTTCCACTTATGAGTGAGAATATGTGGTGTTTGGTTTTCTGTTCCTGTGTTAGTTTGCTGAGAATGATGGTTTCCGGCTTCATCCATGTCCCTGCAAATGACATGAACTCATTCTTTTTATGGGGGCACAGTATTCCATGGTGTATATGTGCCACATTTTCTTTATCCAGTCTATCACTGATGGGCATTTGGGTTGGTTCTAATTCTTTGCTATTGTAAATAGTGCTGCAATAAACATATGTGTGCATGTGTCTTTGTAGTAGAATGATTTATAATCCTTTGGGTATATACCCAGCAATGGGATTGCTGGGTCAAATGGTATTTCTGGTTCTAGATCCTTGAGGAATCACCACACTGTCTTCCACAATGGTTGAACTAATTTACACTCCCAACAGTGTAAAAGCATTCGTATTTTTCCACATCCTCTCCAGCATCTGTTGTTTCCTGACATTTTAATGATCGCCATTCTAACTGGAGTGAGATGGTATCTCATTGTGGTTTTGATTTGCATTTCTCTAATGACCAGTGATGATGAGCTTTTTTTCATATGTTTGTTGGCCATGTAAATGTCTCCTTTTGAGAAGTGTCTGTTCATATCCGTCACCCACTTTCTGATGGGGTTGTTTCTTTTTTTCTTGTAAATTTGTTTAAGTTCCTTGTAGATTCTGGATATTAGACCTTTGTCAGATGGATAGATTGCAAAAATTTTCTCCCATTCTGTAGGTTGCCTGTTCACTCTGATGATAGTTTCTTTTGTTGTGCAGAAACTCTTTACTTTAATTAGATCCCATTTGTCAATTTTGAGGAAACCTTCCTTTATTAAGGGAAAAGTATATTTTTCTTATTTTTACAATAGAAATGGAGGTCCACAGAGGCAGGCAACTTGCCTTGATAATGTAGTAGTGTAATTGGGTGGGTAAATTAAAATAATTTTGTTTATTGAAAGTATAATGCTTGTCATATTCAGCAATAAGTAAAGTATCAGAATTGTAAACCAAATTGTTGGAAAAATACTTTGCCACAGCACATCTTGATTCCTAACACTAAGAAAAAAATAAGCAATTGAATGTACATCCAGTGGTTTTTTGGCTGAATACTATTTCATAAGATACATTTTTCCTAACCTTACCAAGAGAATATTAAAGAGCTACAAGAAAAATATGGTTTGAAAGATATGACATTAATGGGGTCTATTAGTTCTTGAGTTCTTGCCAGAGCAGAAGCCATTTGACAAAGCTGAGTGCCTCCATGTTGTCTATGGAAAAAGTATTAAATCTGATATGTATTTCTTACTGTGTTTAGAAGACAGATCACTTATTGGGAGAAAATTACACTTAAAGTAATATGATTTGAATGTGAAACACTGCCAGGCTGTATATCGTACCAATACACATGCAGTGTGGCATTCTATCACTATTAGTCCACCAGAATCCTTGGGGCATAGTGAAACAGAGGTACATGATTGAAAGAAAAGAATGACTATTTTTAACTGGAAACCAGTCTCTGGGTTCTCTATCCTACTTTGGCTTTTATTTGTAGTCTAGCCTAAGGGAATTAATGTCCCAGGATCTTTTTTCCCTCCATCTGTAAAAGTTACTCAGAGGAAGATTTTGGCTCCATATGAAGAAGGAAATGATTAGTAAATATGGGATGGGAACATTTTTATTTCTTACATGCATAATTAAACCCTTGTACTTACTTTGCTTTTCCAGACATTTTAATGTTCTCCTCCATTTTTCCAGTGTATTGATTACTCCTGATATCTACTAGTCTCACAGAAATAGAACTTGATATGTAACAAAGTTCTATCATAATATTTCTTTTGTTTCTTAAATAGAGCAACATAAAAATAAACCTGTGGTCTAATATTTCATCGAGAATTTTGCATCTACACATATGAGTGAAATTGGTCTACCTTTTTTATTTTTGGAACTAATGTGACATTTTGCCAGGAAGATTTTTCTGGCTTCCTTAATTAAATTGGAGAGCTTTCTACCTCTTTCCATTTTCTACAACAATTTAAATAACACTGGGCTTATTCGTTCTTCAAAGGTTGGATAGAATCCAGCTGTGGAACCATCTGGTTTTGGTACATTTTTTAATAGGAGATCTATAATCATTTTCAAATCCCTTGTATGGTAATTGGTCTATTCAAGATTTTTCACATCTTTTATTTCTTAATAATTTATATTTTATTAACAATATCATCCCATTTTTCTAGATTTTAGAAATGTTTGCCTTAGAATTGCATGTAACACTGAATGATATGTGTTCCCTTCTGTTACGTATTCTTTAAAATTTTATTATAAAGATTTTAAACATGCCTAAAAAGTATTAAAAAGAACACAATGAATACTCATAAATCCTCCAGGTATATTAAACTATTTTAAATTGGAGAAATCATGACCTTTCATCTCTACATAGCTCAACATTTATCTCCAAAAAATAAGAATATTCTCCTACATAACTGCAATATTATTTAACACATTGAATTCAACAACAATCCCTTCATATCTTTTGTCATCCAGGTCGTATTTGAATTTCTCCAATTGTCCCCCAAGTAACTTTTTCACAGCTGATTTGATCAATCTCAAATTTAATCTTGAAGACGCATTGCTTTGGTTGTCATGTCTCTTAAGACTTTAATTTGAAACCATTCTCCTCCCATTTTTGATAATGGCTTTGACTTTTCGAAGAGACCAAGCCAGTTATTCCAAGTTTTGTTATCTTTTACTAACATTTAATTTTTTTTTTTTTTTTGAGATAGAGTCTCACTCTGTTGCCCAGGCTGGAGTGCACTGGCGCAATCTCGGCTCACTGCAACCCCCACCTCCCAGGTTCAAGTGATTCTCCTGCCTCAGCCTCCTGAGTAGCTGAGATTACAGGTGCACGCCACCATGCCCAGCTAATTTTTGTACTTTTAGTAGAGACACGGTTTCGCCATATTGACCAGGCTTGTCTCAAACTCCTGACCTCGTGATCCACCCGCCTCAGCCTCCCAAAGTGCTAGGATTACAGGCGTGAGCCACCGTGCCAAGCCTAATTTGTTGCTTTTTATCTGAAGCGTTTTAAAATACATACTTTAAAAAAATTATTTTTTTAAAATTTGCACATAGCAATTATACAACGCACTGTGATCAGATCAGGGTGATTAGCATATTCATTGCCTCGACCATTTGCCATTTCTTTGTGTTAAGAATAATCAATATTCTCTTTCTAGCTATTTGAAACTGTAGAGTAACATTATTGTTAACTATAGTTATTCTACAGTGTTATGAAACACTAGAACTTATTCCTTTTATCTAGCTGTAGTTTTGTATCCTTTAACAAATCACTCCCTTTCTTTCCTTCTCCCTACCCTTCCTAGCCTCTAGTATTTTTTGTTCTAATGAGATCAACTCTTTTAAGCTACCACATATGAGTGAGAACATGAGTGGTTTAACTTTCTGTTCCTGGCTTATTTCAGTTAACATAATATCTTCTAGTTCCATCCATGTTACCTTGAATGACAGGAATTTATTCTTCATATGGCCGAATAGTATTCTATGGTGTATATATAGCACTTTTTCTGTATCCGTTCATCTGTTGTCAGACACCTGGGTTGATTCCGTAGCTTGGCTATTGTGAACAGTGTTGCAATAAACGTGGGGGTGCAAATGCTTTTCATATAATGATTTCCGTTCCTTTGGATAAATGCCTAGTAGTAGGATTGCTGGATCGTACGGTAGTTCTATTTGTAGTTTTTGAGGAGCTTTTATACTGTTCTTCACAGTGGCTTTATTACTTTACATTCTTACCAACAGTGTATAAGAGTTAACTTTTCTCCACATCCTTGCCAGCATTTGTTATTTTTTTGTCTTTTTGAGAATAACCATACTAATTGGAGTGACATGATACCTCATCGTGGTTTTGATTTGCATTTCCCTGATAATTAGTGGTGTTAAGTATTCTTTCATATATTTTTTGACCATACGTATGTCTTCTTTTGAGAAATGTCTGTTCAGATCATTTGCCCACGTTTTAAATCAGATTATTTGTTTTTTGTTGTAGAAATGTTTGAATGCCTTGTATATTCTGGATTTAGCCCTCTGTTGGTTTGAGAACATTTTCTCCCAATCTGTAGGTTGTCTTTTCACTCTGTTGATTGTTTCCTTTGCTGTGCAGAAAGGTTTTAGATTTTAAAATCCTTCCTCAATTAGTGGCTAATCGCTTTTCTCATTCTTAATCTTGAATATTTTTACTTCCTCCTTTTTTCCTTAATTGGGTTCTCAAGAGGGATTATCTACTGTAGTAGTCTCTTCAAGGAACTTGTAGTGGTTTTATTAGTTTGACTTTGTATTGTTTATTTTTTTATTAATAAGCTATTTTCTTAATCAAGAGAGGAATATCAGATGCTATAGAAGAAAATATAGTACTATTTAAATACATAAAAACTTAAATCTTCATTATGGCAATATTAATAAAAAGCCAATATATAAATGACATAATTGAGTACATGTTTATAATACAAATAAACAAGAAAGGCCAATATCTCTATTATATAAAGATCTTTTACTAACAGACAAGAAAAATATAAAAAAAGAGCAAATTCCTAAAAAAGAAAGTCTAATACAAAAAGCCAAATTAAAAGAAAACAGAATAAATCATGCTGCTATAAAGACACATGCACACGTATGTTTATTGTGGCACTATTCACAATAGCAAAGACTTGGAACCAACCCAAATGTCCAACAACGATAGACTGGATTAAGAAAATGTGGCACATATACACCATGGAATACTATGCAGCCATAAAAAAGGATGAGTTTATGTCCTTTATAGGGACGTGGATGAAGCTGGAAACCATCATTCTGAGCAAACTATCGCAAGGACAGAAAACCAAACACCACATGTTCTCACTCATGGGTGGGAATTGAACAATGAGAACACATGGACACAGGGTAGGGAACATCACACACCAGGGCCTGCTGCGGGGTGGGGAGATGGGGGAGGGATAGCATTAGGAGATATACCTAATGTAAAGGATGAGTTAACGGGTGCAGCACACCAACGTGGCACATGTATACATATGTAACAAACCTGCATGTTGTGCACATGTACCCTAGAACTTAAAGTGAAAAAAAAAACAAACAAAAAAAACCCCAGAAAATCTCAATCTCAAATTCTGTGCCCATTTTAAATTGTATTGTCAGTCTTTTTCTTACTGGTTTTTTAAATTTAATTTGTATTTTTTGGATACGAGTATTTAGTCAAATATATATGTATATATATGATTTGTTGTTTTCAATATTGCACGTTGCTCACTAATTAGAAGTCATAGCATCATTTTGCTGTTTTCCTTACATATTCAGAGAACGTTATACCAAATGTATACTTATCAAATGTGATTGTTTATCTTTTAAAAGAGATAGAGGAAGCATTTTTCCTAATAGTCTCAGAAAGAAATACATTAACACTTCCAAAGTTTTAGATTAATGCTACAAAGTTTATAAGGCTTCTGAAGTTTTTCAAAACATTAATTTCATACCCTGATCAAATGAGCTGAAGACAGTTGGAGAAAACATATTTTGGGTTTGCTTATGTACATGTATAATTGATTTAAAGAAACCATTTTTTTTTTCCAGGAAATGTTTCTCTTAAAAAATATCTTTCAGTTGTCACAGCTCCCTTCCAGTCATGTGGTTTTTGTGTATACTTGTATTAGCACTAACCCATTTCCTGTGCATGGACTCTGCTTGCCTTTGCTGTTGCTGTGGTAAAAAGAAGTGAAATAGAAATATCACAGCGTTGCCCGAAGCTCAGTTTTTGAAAGGGTATAAGGCAGAGGAAGGAAAGCAATGCAAACTGTGCAGCATTTCTGAAGCCCAAAGCAAAAATGGCAGATTGACTGGTCTTGGGGACGTCTATTCAAATAAAGGCCAGTGGGTTTTTGTTCTTCCCCCCATGATCATTAGAACTTATTAATACAACTAGATTAGGGTTTTTCGTAGCTTTATCTTTTAGCAGTTTCTCATGTGTAGGCTTGAAAATGTGTTTCTGTTCTGAGCTAATCATGAATATTGTCTCCTTTCTCCTTATTTGTTGTTTTGCTAGAGGGACAAAAAGAAGTAAAATATCTATTTTTATCGAAATCTTAAAAGCAATGGGAGAGTCATTATCATGCAACTAGTCTAAAAATTCATAATAAAGTCAAAGTACTTTTTGTAGTTTTTAAAAAGGTGCTATTAGTGTCATCACGTGCACAAAGCTCCAAGCTGACATTAACAAGAGGCCTTCCTAACACTACCACACAGCCTGTTTGCTGTTACAGAAATGCTTAGACTGGAGCTACTTAAAAGCACCTGAGTATGAGTCCCAAGGCTCAATAAAATATTCGAGACCATCCTGGCCAACATGATGAAACCTCGTCTCTACTAAAAATACAAAAATTAGTCCGGTGGCGGCACACACCTGTAGTCCCAGCTACTCAGGATGCTGAGGCAGGAGAATCACTTGAACTCAGGGAGCAGAGGCTGAAGTGAGCCGAGATCACGCCATTGTACTCCAGCCTGGGTTACCAAGCAAGACTCTGTCTCAGAAAAAAAAAGAAAAAAAAATATACATAAACACACACACACACACACACACACACACATATATGTATTCCATATAGACATCAGGTTGGCACTACCCTTTTCTGCTTTTGTTTTCTTCTATATGTGTGTGTGTGTGTGTGTGTGTGTGTGTGTGTGTATATATATATTTTTTTTTTTGAAATGGAGTTTCACTCTTGTCACCCAGGCTTGAGTGCAATGGGACGATCTTGGCTCACTGCAACCTCCGTCTTCTGGGTTCAAGCTATTTTCCTGCCTCAGCCTCCCTAGTAGCTGGGATTACAGGCACCTGCTACCACGCCTGCTAATTTTTGTATTTTTCATAGTGATGGGGTTTCTTCATATCGGCCAGGCTGGTCTCGAACTCCTGACCTCGGGTGATCCACCTGCCTTAGCCTCCCAAAGTGTTGGGATTATAGGCGTGAGCAACTGTGCTTGGCCTTTGCTTCAATATTTATCCAACCAATATTGATCAGTTGGATGACATTTACCTGTGAAGGTCAAACCTAGTAGTTAGTGTGTGAATCTACTTAATTGGCTTTAATTCAGTTGTTGGATGTATATTCTCTTGTTGGATTCACATTTTGGGCTGGGGTAGAGTGCCTGATGCATGATGCTAAGTCTGATTGTGAAAACTGCTGGGGCTATGCTTGCCTATGAGTGAATCAAAGCATTTCAGAGATTGTCGAAGCTGGAAGTGGGCCCAGCCCGGTGGCTCATGCCTGTACTCCCAGCACTTTGGGAGGCTGAAGTGGGGGAATCACCGGAGGTCAGGAGTTTGAGATCAGCCTAGCCAATACGGTGAAATCCCATTTATCTCTACTAAAAATACAAAAAAAATTAGCCGGGTATGGTGACAGTGCCTCTAATCCCAGCTACTTGGGAAGCTGATGTAGGAGAATCACTTGAACCGAGGATGCAGAGATGCAGAGGTTGCAGTGAGCTGAGATGGCGCCTCTGCGCTCCACTCCAGCCTGGCCCACAGAGTGAGACTCCATCTCAAAAAAAAAAAAAAAAAAAAAAAAAAAAAAAAAAAAAGCTGGAAGTGGCAGAGAAATTAAGCCATTTTGTTGTTGTTGTTGCTTTGCTTTGTTTTTATTGTTCCGTTTTATAGGAAAGGAAGTAAAAACTTGAAAGCTAAGTGCTATATCTTAGATCAACTAGTTAGTGACAAAGCTGTTTTGCGGCAAAGGTAGAAATGCTACCAAGATGTACTAGTTTAGGGCTTAACCCAGTATACCATGAAGCCAGAAACATGAAGAGGAGGAAAGTTAAAGGCTAATAGCAGTGTTCTAGAAATATAGCACAGAACTGCTGGAGTCATCGTCCTACCTACAAGGTCATGAATGGGACCAGGGAGGGACACCAATATCTGATATTTCCTTTTCTCTCTTTTTTTTCCCCTGGCACTTCTCATATTTCAAGATTCAGATCTGAAACCATCTCCCTTAGGAGGTGTTTTCTCCTAGATCCATTCACATGCAAGTATAGCCCAAGCAGTTTTTTACCAGGAGACTCAGCAGTGTACATCTGTTAGATGCTCTCCTATATAATCAGATACTGTCTGTATATTTTAGTTTTTTGTCCACTTGTCCTCTCTTCCATTAATAATAACTGCTGTTAATCATTGAATACCTAACATGTACTAGACATTTTACCAAAATGTCTTTATAAAAGGTGAGTTGAGTTGTTGAAGAACCCTCCAAATTAGCTATGAGTATTTCTATTTTTACAGGTGAGGAAATGAGGTTTATACTAAGTGGTTTGACCAAGATCATATCTAGTAAGCAGGAGAACCAAGATGAGAAATTGTATTTGTCAGGCTCCAGATCTCAAGTCATTTCTATGTGTTATACTGAATAAATTTAGGGTCTGATGACAGTGATAATGGATACTAGGTTTCCCTCATCATCCATCCCACTGCCCTTCTAACCTAGGGTAGTGAGGTTGGAAAGCTAAAACCCTACATTTCTCAAGCTCTCCTGAATCTAGGATTCTGGGTATGGTGTCAGGTCTGCCAAATAGAAGCACTTGTGTGGATTTGGAAGGCACACTGAAGTGCTAGCCACCCTCCAGCTGGGAAGCAAGGCAGGAAGGGATGTGAATGTTTAGAGGCAGTTTTGAAGGCCAAACTCAAAAATTCAGTGTGCAGTCACCAGCCATCAGGTTTAAGAGGCAGTTGAGGCAGTGACTGTGGTAGCAGCCACAGACGCTTCCTGCCACCTGAAACACAGTTATTATGAGGTGGACTCAGTAGTCCAGTAGGGGCCCCTGAGCAGGGTTTCATCTTGCCATTCCAATGATTTTATAAAACTACATTCTTGTATTAAATTGCTTGGCTTCAAATACCTAATGCTATACCACTATTTCGCATATCTATCATTACGTAACAAACCACTCCAAAACTCTGTGAAGCAAAACAAAGGTGATTCTGGGTTTGGTTGGAATCAGCTAGGCAGTTCTGACTCCCATGGTTTTCTGGGATCACTCATGTGACTACATTCAGCTAGGAGCTCTTTGAGGCTGGAACACCTAAGCCACTCTCACATGTCTACAGAGGTGCCTTGGTACATTTCCTTATGGCCTCTTTTTCCACGTGGACTTTTTGTCTCTCAGTAGCTTGATCTGAGATTCCTTAGATGGTAGCTGGTTTTCAGGAAGGTG
The DNA here is from genome assembly GCF_028885625.2 of Pongo pygmaeus. Classification (NCBI taxonomy): domain Eukaryota; kingdom Metazoa; phylum Chordata; class Mammalia; order Primates; family Hominidae; genus Pongo; species Pongo pygmaeus. Next base: position 125,590,890 of record NC_072384.2, read on the forward strand.
AAGCTTCCATGCCTCTGAAGGTCTAGATCTGGAAGCAATTCACTACATTCTTTTGGTCAAAGCAAGTCATGAGGCAAGCACAGACCAAGACTCCATCTCCTGGTAGGAGGAGTGGTATGTATGTACCATAGTTACCACAAGGGGCCAGATGTGAATCTAGGGAAGCAGGACCAGTGATTGGATACCCAAATTAGACACAAGTTAACCTGCTTCTAACCAGGATAAATACAAGTGAAAAATAGAAAAATCTGAGGTCAACATGAACAAGAGAATAGATTTAGGTAGGAGGTAGTCTGTCCAAAGCTCTCATTCTCCCATTGTAATTCTGCACAGTGCATTTTATAATCTGTTTATGCAGCAAAATTGGTTTAGTATATAGTATTTGAATTAACCCATTGTAGGTACCAGTATAAATAAGTTCTACCTTCAAGGAGATAAATCAGAGTATGATAAAATCTACAAACACATAGAGTGACTCACTAGCTCTGCTAGGCAGTCAGAAAACCAGTCTAGGCAAGGTCACCCTTAAGGACGGACTTCTTTCACTTAGTGAAATACATTTAAGCTTCTTTTATATCTGTTTAGGCTTGATAGCTCATTTCTTTTTAGAGCCAAATACCAAATATTATTGCATTGTATAGATGTACCACAGCTTAATTTATATATTTACCTACATTCACCAAAGACATCTTAGTTCCTTTTAAGTTTTGGCAATTAAGAATAAACCTGCCATCATACACATCTGCATGCAGAATTTTGTTCGTATATAAGTTTTCAATTTATTTGGTAAATAACAATTGAAGGTAGTTTGACAATTTCTTACAAAATTGACTATACTCCTACCGTTCATCCAGCAATACATCCAGCAAATATCAAGGAGCATGATTGCTGGATGTATGGTAAAACATGTTTAGTTTTGTAGGAAATTGCCAAACTGTCTTCCAAAGTGCCGAACCATTTTACGTTCCCACCAGCAACAAATGAGAATTCCTTTTACTTCACATTCTTCCAGTATTTGGTGTTGTTCTTGTTATATATTTTGCCCATTTTAAAATCAGGTTGTTCATTTACTTATGGTTGATCTTTATGAGTTATTCGTATATTTTGGATAACAGACCTTTATCAGATAGGCCTTTTGCAAATTTTTCTCCTAGAATGTAACTTGTCTTTTCATTCTCATTTTCTTGACAGTGTCTTTCATGAGAATAATTTTTAAGAAATTTAAAAAAGTTGCTATGATTTGATTGTGTTCCCCAGAGTCAATGTGTTGGAAAATCAATCCCAAATGAGAGATGGAACTTTTAAGAGTTGATTAATACCATTATTGTGGGAGTGGGTTAGTAATCTTGAGAGTGGGTTACTGATAAAAGAATGAGTTAGGCCTCTCCTCTCTTGTGCATGCTCTCTTGCCCTTCCATCTTCCTCTACGGGATAGTGCAGCAAGAAGGCCTTCGCCAGATGAAGTCCCTTCTACCTTGGACTCCCCAGCCTCTCGAACTGTAAGAAATAAATCTCTGTTCTTTATAAATTACTCAATTTCAGGTATTCTGTTATAGCAGCACATATTGGAATGAGATAGAAGTTCAACTTATCAATTGTTTCTTTCATGAATTATATCTTTGGTATTTTATCTAAAAAGTTATCATCAAATACAAAGTCATCTAGATTTTCTCCGATGTTATCTTCTAGAAGTTTTATAGCTTGCACTTGGCAGTTAGGTCTATGACCCATTTTGATTTAATTTTTGTGAAAGGTATAACACCTGTGTTTAGACTTTTATTTTTGTTTGCATGTGGATATTCAGCTGTTTCAGCACCATTTCTTTAAAAGGCTATCTTTTTTCCATTGAATTGCCTTTGCCCCTTTGTCAAAAATCGGTTGACTATATTGTGTCGGTCTATTTCTGGGCTGTCTCTTTTGTTCTGTTGAATTATTTGTTTATTTGTTCACCAATACAATACAGTCTTCATTACTGCATCTTTATAGTAAGTCTTAAAGTTAGGTAGCATCAGTCCTCTGACTTTGTTTCCTTCTTTCAATATTGCATTGGTTATTAATGATTATTTCTTTTGCTTTCTCATATAAACTTTAGAATTAGTTTGTCAATATTCATTAAGTAACTTGTTGGGGCTTTCATTAGGGTTGAGATGAATCTATAGATTAAATTGAGAAGAACTGATATCTCGACAATATTGACTCTTCCTATTCATGAATGTAAAATATGTCTACACTTATTTAATTATCTGAGTTATTTCATCAGGATTTGATAGCTTTTCTTGTACAAATTTTGTTCATACTTTGCCAGATTTAAATCTAAATATCTCATTTTTGTGAGTGCTAATGTAAATGATAGTATGTTTTTAATGTCAAATTCTAATTGTTCCTTGTTGGTATATAGGAAAATGATTGGCTTCTGTAAATTAACCTAATATCCTGTAACCTTGCTATAATTGCTTATTACTTCCAGGAGATTGTTTTTATCAATTCTTTTGGATTTTCTTCATAGATGATTATGTCATTTGTGAACAAAGACATTTTATTTCTTCCTTCCCAATCTGTATACCTTTTATTTACTCTTCTTGTCTTATTGCATGGGTTAGGACTTACAGTACAAGGTTAAAAAGGAATGGTGAAAGGAGACATCCTTGCCTTGATCCTGATTTTAAAGGGATAGCTTCTAGTTTCTCACTAGTATGCTAGTTGTACTTTTTTGTTGATATTGTAACAAGTCAAGGAAATTCTCCTCTATTCCTTTTTTGCTGAGAGTTTTTATCATGAATCTGTGTTGGATTTTTTCAAATGCTTTTTCTGCATCGGTTGATATGATCATGTGGATTTTGCTCTTTAACCTGCTGAAGTGATGATTACATTAATTGATCTTCAAATGTTTAACCAGGCTTGGGATGATAAAATCCCTGGAATACATCCCACTTGGTCATGGTATATAATTCTTTTTTACATTTGGATTAGATTTGCTAATATTTTGTTGAGAAGCTTTACACCTATGTTCGTGAGAGATATTGGTCTGCAGTATTCTTTTTTTGTAATGTCTTTGTTTGGTTTTGATATTACGATAATGCTAGCCTCATAGAATGAGTTAGGATGTATTCTTTGCTTCTATCTTACAAAAAAAAAATTGCATAGAATCGGTACAATTTCTTAAATGTTTGACAGGATTCACCAGTAAGCACAGTTAGGCCTGGCACTTTCAGTTTGGGAAGGTTATTAATTATTGATTGAAATTCTTTAATATAGATATATAATATAAAATATAAGCCTATTCAGACTGCATATTTCTTCTGGTATAAATTTTGGTAGATTATGTCTTTTAAGAAATTGGTCCATTTCATCTCGGTTGTCAAATTTGTGGTCCTAGAGTTAATAGTATTGCTTTATTACTTTTTGATGTCCACGGGACCTGTAGTGATATCTCCTTTTTCATTTCGATATTGGTAACTTGTATCTTCTCTTTTCTCCTTAGTTAGCCTGGCTAAAGACTTACAGGTTTTGTTATTATCTTGTTTGTTTGTTTTTGTTTTTATTTTATTGAGAGGGAGTCTTTCTCTATCACCCAGGCTGGAGTGCAGTGGCGTGATCTTGGCTCACTGCAACCTCCACCTACTGAGTTCAAGCGATTCTTCTGCCTCAGCCTCCTGAGTAGCTGGGACTACAGGCTCCCGCCACCACGTCCAGCTAATTTTTGTATTTTTAGTAGAGATGGGGTTTCACCATATTGGCCAGGCTGGTCTCCAACTCCTGACCTCATGATCTGCCCACCTCGGCCGACTTACTGGTTTTATCAATCTTTTCAAAGAACCAGATTTGGTTTTGTTGATTTTTTCTGTTAATTTTTTATTTTCAATTCAATTTATTTAATTTATTTAATTGTTTTTGAAATTTATTTTCTCCTAGTTTATTTGGACTTCATTTGTTCTTTTTTTTTTTTGCAGTTTTCTAAGGTGGGAATTTAGATTATTAATTTAAAATCTTTTCTAATATATTTGTTAAATATAAATTGCTCTCTAAGCACTGGTTTCACTGCATCCCACATATTTTGATGTCATATTTTCATTTCACTTTATGCATTCTTTTTAAAAAATATGGAACATATATTAAAATTAACAGGTACTTGGGGAAAAAGGAATACACAGATAATATCGAAGATTGTAATTCCATAAAATTTATTCCCTTTTCACAGTACAAAAATACTACAAATCAATGGCAAAGATAGAAATTTAAAGTTACCATATGTTTTGAAATTTAGAAATATACTTTTAAATATGTTAAAAATCATAATGGAAATTAGATAATAAGTTGAGCTGATCTGTAATATATATACTTTATATAAAATCACATGACATGTCTAAATCAGAACTATGAAGGAAATTTATATCCTTATATTCTTATATAAATTAAAAACCCTAACAATTAGCAAGCTACATACCCTTTATAAGAAATTAGAAAATAGTAGCAAAATAAACCCAAAGAAAGTAGAAAGTAGACAGTAATAAAAATGGCAGCACAAATTAATGAAATAGGATACAAACATACAATGGAGAGACTCAACAAAGGCAAAATGGCTTTTTCAAGAAAAAAATGGTAAACCCCTAGGGAGACTGATCAAGACAATAGAAGAGAAGGCACACATAACCAACAGCAGGGTTATAATAAAGTCCTATAGTAGATTATTAGAGGATATAATAAATAGAAAATCATTAATGACCAGCATAAATTTAAAAATTAGGAAACAAACTTGTGGCAAAAGCTAGAAAATTTACATGACATGGGAAAATTCCTGGAAAAATTTAGATTTAAAATTGACTTAATATGCAATAGAATATCACAAGGGTTCTCTAATCACGCAGGTAAATTGACTAAATCCATTATTGAAAAAATATTTCAGGCCCAGTGACTTTTCTGGGCAGTTCTATTTAACACTCAACGAATAAATAATTGCAAAATTATACATGAGCTTCTAAAGAATTTAGAAAGGAGCTACAAACTCCAGCTCATTTTGTCAGGCTAGCACAACCTTGAGAGCATACACCAAAATGATAATATGAGTGAATACAAATTACAGTTCAATCAAACTTGTGAACATAGGTTAAAAATATTTACAAAATATTAGCAAACAGAGCCTGAGTCAAAGGTGTCTTTATGTTATGAACACATAGTTGATATAGCAGTTTAAACCCATTTATGCCTAGTGTTCCATTACTGGAACGTTAAGCATGTGGGAATTATTTATACTCTACTGCTCAAGGTCATTGCCAAGGTCTGATTGCAAAAATTCAAAAAATTGCAAACTCAGGCATAGATGGGTTAAAATGAATAGATTTTTGTGACAGGATAAAGGAGAAAAAAATCATATGACCAACTCGATGCTGAAAGACATTTGATAAAATTATAGATCTCATGATATAAAATCTCTTGCAAACAGAAAAAATGGAAGTTCCTGTCTCTAAAAAAGGGAGTCTGTATTTGAACAAACTAATTAGTTACCAACAAAACAACTATTAAAAATATAACCTAATGGTGAATCAGGATTATATTGGGAGAAAGAAAGAAATTTTACCACAGTCACTACTAGTTTCATTCAGTATTTTTCTTGGCATTCTACGTGGCACAATATGGCAAAAACCAAACCAAACCAAACATGTCTATGGGTCTTACAAGAGAAGACTAGAAATTGTGATTCACAGAGAATATGATTGAGTAGCTAGTTACAAGAGTCAAAAGAATGTACTGATTACTAAATTACCAAATACTAAAGTTAATGAGAGATTAGCAAGTTTGCTGTATACTTATATAAAAATCAATAATAAAATAACAAGTCAATCAATAATAATATGCAGAAACAAAAAGAAAAAGTTTAAAAGATGCCATTTTAGCAATATAATAAACTAGAATTTCTAGTTTATTATATTACTAAGTAAATCATACAGCATAATGTTTATATATTTGTGTTTTCTGTATAAATGATAGTATTATTAAAATTTAGCAAGCTCTTCAGACTGTAAAAAAAAAAGATGCCATTTTAAATAGCATAAAAAGTGATGAGTAAATCGAAGAAAATTTTAGTGAGTCAGCTAAGGGGAAAAATGTAAAACTTTTAATGAGATCTAAATGCATAGAGAAATATACAACACTTATTGATTAGAAATGCCAACATTATAATGATGTCAGTTGTCACCAAATTGATTACCAATTGAAAACCAATTAAAAACTCATAAGCTTTACTTCTCTTGTAGAATTTGGCTTTTTAAAGGAGCTTGTGCAATTGTATCTTTTTTTCCTTGTTGTGGAGCAATTCCAGCCTCATCCCTCAGTAGCATGAGTGGGTCTCTTCTTCAAGGCCTGCAATGAAGGAAAGGCAAAAAAAGAAAAATGCTGTTAGCATCTAGAGCAGGGTAGAAGTTATTATCTCAATAGGTCGTGCTGCACAGCCTAACTAAGATATATGATCCGATAGGTCCATTCATTATCTTCAATATGCTTGATATCTTTTCTTATTTCTGCAGTTTGGTTCATGTCATCTCTCTGGCTTGGAATTTCCTCTATGCTTATGTCATTTCCAGCCATCATTCAAATTGCAGCTGAAGCCATCTTTTCCTTTGATGCCTTCACTGACCATTCCAACAAACACTGCTTATTGACCTGGGGTGAGCAGTGCCGCTATGGCTGATTGGCTGAACAACTCCCTCATTGTGTTAACCTTATATTGTCTCGTATCAGCTGGAGTAATTTTAGTCTTTGTGGCAGGAATGTAATTTCTCTTTGTTTCTCCCACAGTATCCTTATGTATCATCTACTCTATGGAGTATTGATAGAATACGTATTGTTATTTTCAGAGTTTGACTATAACAATTTGAAAATATATTACTTTGGGAGCTTACTTTATGTATCTTAAAGGCAGATAAAATAAATTTTTCTATTAATATATACGAAGAAAATGCCACACCATTCTCATTTATTATGATTAAATAAGATTGCAAGTTCTTTGAACAAAAATCCAGCGTCTGGTGCTTTTATTGTTAACTTAATATTCACAGTGCTACATGCTGATGCTGTAATCTCTGTCATATAATGCTTTGCTGATAATGTCTTTAATACCTGGTCTCAATATTTCTGACTTTATTCCTCCTGTAATACTCAAGGAATAAAAATAAAGTGTTTTAAATAATGCATTATTAAGATTTGCATATTCTCAAATGGGGCATATAACATACAATACAGATTTCCCAGTATTATTTATGTAATAATTAATATCAGACATAATATTAATAGATACATAATGTAGTGAACTCAATAAGCAGAAACAATATGAAATATTTATTGAATCCATTCACATAACAGATATTTATTATGAGGCAGGCAATGTTAGGCACTGGAAATAGAAGGTAAGTAAGATAACCACATACCATACACTCTTCTTCTGGGACTCTTTCTAGTTGAGGGAGGAAGACACTGTAGAAGGAGTTGCACAATTGATTATTACTTACAATTTTGGCAAATGTTGTCAAAGAGAATTATGAAGTGTTAAGAGAGTGTATCAGAGTGGGACTTAAACTGGTCTGCTATGGAATTGGGAGTGGCTTGTATCTTTTATTTTGTTTCTTGGGAGTCAGAAATCAGAGTTTTCCACTACCTTTGTAGAATATAAACAAGTTGTCATTCAATTGCAAAAATAGACATGGAAAAACTCCACTCCTAATGTTCAGGATTCAGTTATTTAAGAATTATAACTATACCACAGACTTTGAAAATTAAACAAGTAACTTATGGTATGATTTAGACATTTAACAATGTGCTTTAAAAGTAAAAATTAAAAACACTCTAAAATTAATAGTTTTTATATTTAACTGTCAAGTACCACAGGTCAGGGATGAATACACAGAATGATAGCGTTGGAGAAACCATTGCTTCTGACGTGTTAGTGCCCAAAATTCAGTTGCAGCAGATATTGCAATTATATGAAGAAATATTTTCAGACATTTAGAACAACAGATCCCAAACATTCTCCTCTATAATAGATTACTCACTAATATTCTAATTTTGAAACAAGAAAAATTACCAAGTCCAAATTTGTTGTGAATGAGTGATTTGTGTCTTTGTCCAATCATGGGGTTAGTGACCTCTTTTTGGTAAGGTACAAGTCGTTTGATGGGGTCCTGAAGAGTAACGTGCTGTAAGTTGTGGTGAAAGAATGCTTTCATAAAAAGGTTATTTGAAACTTTTGTTTTTATATGTGTATTAATTTCATGTGGAGGTCGTACCACAGACTTAGTGTGGTTTCTAGTTCTAGCTAAAGAAAACACCCATTTATTCTCTTTCAGTTTGGAAAGTCAGATGTCCACAGTCAGTTTCACTGGGCTGAAATTGAGGTGTTGGCAGGGCCCTTACCAGTGTGTAGAGCTGCATGTTTTGCTTGTCTTTTTTCATGCCTCTTCATCCATGTTCATGATTGGCAGTGTAGCATCTTCAAATCTTTTTCTGCTCCATCTTCACATCACTTTCTCCTCCTCCCTGTCTGAAATCTTCCTCTGCCTATACTTAAAAGAACACCTGTGATGTCACTTAGGGGCCACCCAAACAGCCCATGATAATAAGGCAGCATCCATGAGTTCCAGGGACAAAGACACAGATAACTTTTGAGAGAGTGTGTTAGTTCATTCTCACATTGCTATAAAGAACTACCTGAGATTGGGTAGTTTATAAAGAAAAGAGGTTTAATTGACCCATAGATCCACAGGCTGTACAGGAGGCATGGCTGGGGAGACCTCAGGGAACTTACAATCATGGTGGAAGGCAAAGGGGAAGCAAGCACCATCCTCACATGGTGGAGCAGGAGAGAGAGAGTGAAGTGGGAAGTGCTACACACTTTCAAACAACCAGATCTCATGAGAACCCACTCACTATCATAAGAATATCACAAGTCCTCCCCTATGATTCAGTTACCTCCTACCAGGTCTCTTCCCCAACATTAGGGATTACAATTCGACATGAGATTTAGGTGGGGACACAGAGTCAAACCATATCAGAGAGGGAGGGCATTTTTCAGCCTGCCACAATATATCCTTTTACTGTCATGCATTATGTGTGTAGTTTTGAGAGTGGCCCAAATGCTTAGGTTTTATTTATTTTTCATTAATGCATTTTTAATTTTTTTCCAGAATTTAATTTTGTTTTATTGAACTTCCTAGGAAGAAATTCTTCTGCTTGACTTTACTTGGAAGAAACTTAAAAGCCTGTTTACTTTTTCTTGGCAGATGAATCACAGTGAAAATCACTAATCATGTTGTCATTTATAAAATGGAATTGACATGTATAGTTTTTATAGGCTCCTACCATAAAGCTGTGACAAGGCCAAGCTCTGTATTTCTCCTCACCAGGGAAGATTCAGTACTTTTGTGAAGTAGCGCACCTTATTTATCCTTTTGTTTGAGAGTATTAAAATAGTTGCATCAAGAATGAAAAAAAAATGTTAAAGTGTCCATGGCACTTTATGTATATTTTTGGGGGACAGCTTTCATTCCATAATTTTATAAGTATAACTAATGTTTCCAGTAAATGCTGTGAACTAGAATAAAATTATTATCCTGGAATAGCCAATTAGTAGGACAAGTTGCACACGGGTAGGTAATGGTCTGGAACTTGTCAAAAAAGCTGGGTAGATCTTCAGTGTTTTCCCCCAAAATGATATTTATCAGTTGAGGTGTATTTAGTTTAAGACAGGAAATCCAACTCAAATAATGAAGTGGAATTTTTTGTCATTGTTTCAGTAACTAGATGAAGGTCCAGATATAGAGCAGGTTTCAGGTTTGATTTAACTTAATGACTCAAATATATTAATAGTCTAGTCTCTTTGTCTTTCTGATTCTGTCCTTTGCCTTCCATATATCATCTTCCATGTATCATTTTCCTCTTATGTTCAAATTTAAGGTACTGAGAGGACACTGAAAACAAATTTGACAATAGATGCATGCAGTCATTTCTCACAAACTTGTATGAATTTAGCTCTAGCATGCTTATATTGCTTGGCTTGGTGTCCCCACCTAAATCTCATCTCAAATTGTAATCCCCACATGTTGAAGGAGGGACCTGGTGGGAGGTGATTGTATCATGGGGCAAGATTTCTCCCTTGCTTTTCTTCTGATAGTGGGTTATCATGAGATCTGGTTCTTTAATAAGTGTCTGATGCTTTCCCCCCAAATCCTGCAGCTATGTAACATGTGCCTTGCTTCCCCTTCACCTTCCACCATGATTGTAAGTTTCCTGAGGTCTCCCCAGCCATGGGGAATTGTGAGTCAATAAACCTCTTTTGTTTATAAATTACCCAGTCTCAGGTAGTATCTTTATAGCAGTGTGAAAATGGACTAATACAGAGAATTGGTATGGGGCATGGGGCACTGCTATAAAGATAACAGGTAGAAGTTGAAACAGTTAGGAGGGCTTAGAAGAAGACAGGAAGATGTGGGAAACTTTGGAACTTCCTAGAGACTTGTTGAATGGCTTTGATCAGAATGTTGATAGTGATATGGACAATGAAGTCCAGGTTGAGGTGGTCTCAGATGGAGATGAGGAACTTATTGGGAACTGGAGCAAAGGTCACTCTTGCTATGCTTTAGCAAAGGGACTGGTGGCATTTTGCCGCTGCCCTGGAGATCTGTGGAACTATCAACTTGAAAGAGATGATTTTGGGTATCTGGCAGAAGAAATTTCTAAGCAGCAAAGCATTCAAGAGGTGACCTGGCTTATTCTGAAAACATTCAAATATACGCTTTCACAAAGAGATGGTTTGAAATTGGAACTTACGTTTAAAAGGGAAACAGAGCATAAATGTTTGGAGAATTTGCAGCCTGACCATGTGGTAGAAAAGAGAAACCCATTTTCTGGGGAGGAATTTCAGCTTGCTGCAGAAATTTGCATAAGTAACAAGGAGCCAAATGTTAATAGCCAAGACAATGGGAAAATGTCTCCAGGGCATGTCAGAGACCTTCTCGACAAGCCCTTCCATCACTGGCCCAGAGGCCTAAGAAGAAAAGATAGCTTCATAGGCCAGGTCCAGGGCCTTGCTGCTCTGTGCATCTTTCGGATTTGGTGCTCTGTATCCCAGCAGCTCTAGCTGTGGCTAAAATGGGTCAAGGTGCAGCTTATGCCATTGCTTCAGAGTATGCAAGCCTCAAGCCTTAGTGGCTTCCACATGATGCTGGTTCTGCAGCTGTGCAGAAGACAAGACTTGAGCTTTGGAAGCCCCTGCCTAGATTTCAGAGGATGTATGGAAATGCCTGGATGTCCAGGCAGAAGTCTGCTGCAGGGGCAGAGCCCTCATGGAGAACCTCTGCTAGGGCAGTGAGGAAGGGAAATGTGGGATTCAGCCCCCATGCAGAGTTCCAACTGGGTCACTGCCTAGTGGAGATGTGAGAAGAGGGTCACTGTCCTCTAGATCCCAGAATGGTAGATCCAACAACAGCTTTCAATGTACACCTTGAAAAGTCACAGGCACTCAGTGCCAGCCCATGAAAGCAGCTGAGGGAGATGAACCCTGCAGAGCCACAGGGTTGAAGCTGCACAAAGCCATGGGATCCCATCCCTTGCATCAGCATTCTCTGGATGTGAGACATAGAGTCAAAGGAGATTTTGGAGCTTTAAGATTTAATGACTGCTCAGTCAGGTTTTGGACTTGCATAGAGCCTGTGGCCCCTTTGTTTTGTCTAATTTCTCCTGTTTGGAATGGGAATACTTACCCAATGCCTGTAACCCCATTGTACAGGTTTTTCAGGCTTATAGGTGGAAGAGACCTGGCTTGTGTCACATGAGACTTTGGATTTGGACTTTGAAGTTAATGCTGAAATGAGTTAAGACTTTGGGGGACTGTATAAGTGATCTAGAGATGATTTAAAATATATGGGAGGATGTTCATAGGTTATGTGCAAATATTATACTTTTTTAATATAAGAGACTTGAGCATCTGTGGATTTTGGTATTCATGGGGGTCCTGGAATAAATCCCCTGTGGTTACTAAAGACAACTGTATATTTCCATGCATCAGAAGGGGGACTTTAAAAGATTTATGATTGTAGTACTTAATCAAAGACAAAGGGGACTTGTAATGGTCCAAGATACCTTTCTCACTGATATGGTTTGGCTGTGTCCCCACCCAAATCTCATCTTGAATTGTAACTTCCACAATGCCCACATGCTGTGGGAGGAACCTGGTGGGAGGTGATGATTGAATTATGGGGCAGGTCTTTCCTGTATTGTTCCTGTGATAGTGAATGAGTCTCACGAGATCTGATGGCTTTAAAAACAAGAGTTTGCCTGCATAAACCCTCTCTCTGCCTGCTGCCATCCCTGTAAGATGTGACTTGCTCCTCCTTGCCTTCCACCATTATTGTGAGGCTTCCCCAGCCATGTGGAACTAAAAGTCCAATTAAACCTCTTTCTTTTGTAAATTGCCCAGTCTCAGGTATGTCTTTATCTGCAGCATGAAAACGAATTAATACACTCACCCAACCCCAAATTACAACAGCAGCTCTGCTACTTATTAAGTGTGTGACTTTGAAAAAGTGACTTCTTCTGTCTCAACTTTAAGTCCTCTCCCACTTCCAGCTACAAAAGGAAAATCTAAACTTTTAGCATAGTCGTGTGTTTTGAGTGATATAAAATCCATAAACTACATAACAAAGTACTTTATCTATAAATACTATTTTCTATCCCTGCTGGGTATGTTGAGATTCATGGAGGTACACACTATTTACGGAAGTGTTTAATATCCAGTTTTCAGATGAACTCTGTATGCCCCATTCACTTCACTCTCCTGGGGGAAGGGTCATGATAAACATAAAGTGCTCACAGTAGATGAAGATGCAAGGTCCAAGGGGGCATCATAACATGGCCCAACTGGTTGGCTAAAGTGGAAAGACTTGAACCAGCAAAGATGTCAGCGAATATTTATATTATAGATAGAAAAAGTATTAGAGAAAGAAAAACAGTTTGTTCTGAACTTGGAAGAAGCAAAGGAGAGGCATAGAAACTCCCATTTGTCTTCTCTTCTCCACAGCCTCCTTCTCTGCAAGAAACAAAATAAGCCTGGGGAGGGATCATGGTTCAAAGGAAAGAATAGATTTAAATCCTGTGTGTGTGTGTAGTTGGGGAAGGTTTATATTGTGAATTTTTAGACTGGGGTGGCTTTGGGAACTTTGGATCTTTTGAACTGCTGGCATGTTTGAAGTTTCTAATTTCCACATTTGTCTTTCTTCATTTTGTGTTGTGGGAGGTAGACTTTGCCTGTGTGACAACAGTATCTCCGGGAAGCTAAAACCACAAAAGTGGGGCCCTGAAAAGACATTAGGAACTGGGTATTTGGGGCTGGCTATAGGCTTAGGAAACAGAGCTGGAAGGTCCTTCAGATTGTCTTTAGTGTGCTGCTTAACCAGCTCTGCAGTCTAAGACAGGAGACAGGGTTTTAGGTGGACTCTTGGTCTAGAGAGAAAAAAAAAGAGCTTCCATTCATTTGACTGGAGCTTCCCTTGTAAGGAATTAGGGAATCCCAATGGTTATGTATGCATGATATTCCAAATTAGTATGTTAAAATTCATTTGCTAAGCTTCTTTTATCCTTTCTCCATTAATTAGTAATTCAATGATTTATTAGTTTTTTGAGTATAGTGTTTTATAAAACTATCAAGTCTTAGAAGCAGAGACCAAAGAAAATAACAATTCTGAAAGTAACGGGAAGGCTGCTGAGATTTTCTAACCTAGACTAAATAATGTTGCCTAATTTGTGGAGCATTCTTACTTCCCTAATCGAGGTCTCTAGTGCTATATTCCCATAGTATTATATATGATGCAATTAAATTCTGAGAATTATTAAGGAACAGATTGCTTTGAGAACTTAAAATGCATCCTAATAAGTGATTTGCAGTCCATTTCTGTATTGCTCTCCAAGCTTTAATATAGCTCTTTCAAAACCTGAAATTCCATTGGCAAAAGCCATGAGGGATTGCCTTATTTCACACAGGTAAGACAACACTACTTCATCAAACTGAGAAGGAAAGAACACGGGGCTAGGAAGCAGGTTCTCTTTAGGGCTTTGATGCTGTTTAGCTCAGCACATTTCCTTGTCTGTATGGTGAGATTAGACAAGCTGTCTCCAAATTAGATAACTTTGGGGCAGAAACGAAAGGTGAATGAGTGAAGCTGGACTTGATGGAAGCTGTGCAATGTGTGATCGCATACCTCCTTAGTGGTAGATTGGATTACTGGCTTTAATTATTTAACTGTACACATATACCCTTCTATACTATGATTTTGAAGTCCCTCGCAGCAAAGGGGCAGCATATGTTTCCCCATCGCTTGACTTGCTTCAGCCATGTGACTTGCTTTGCTCATTTGAAAAGGCAGTTGTGATGATATGCTAGTTATGAGCCTAGACATTAGGAGGGCTTACGTGTTCCCCTTGCCCTTTTCCATTTCTGTCATTGCCATGAGAAGAAGCTGCTCAGCTAATCTGCTGGTGCTGGGAGGAGAATGAGTGACAAGGAGCCAAGCCACCCCAGAGGAACCCAGCCTAGAGTAGTTGAACCCAGCTAAGCCCCAGACATGTGAGAAAAACAAATGCTCATTGTTTTATGCTGTTGAGCTTTTGAGGTTGTTTATTATGCAGCATTATCAGGACTAGAACGAATTTGTTCTGTTTTCCCTGGAGAAATTTCTTTAGCTGTAACATGAGGGTGTGAGAATAGGACTGTTTTTGCAAACCCAGATTGCCTTCAGGGCAGAAAGGAAAAGTAGGTGTGGGAAGGAAGAAAGTGTTCAATGGAATCACATGCCCTTTTAAAGGGTGTTGCTGCCACTTGGCCCTAATCAAATGTGATGGTGCAGGAACATAAGCCCTGTGTTGTCAAATGTACCATTTTTTTCAAGAAAAGCTATAACTCTGGATTTTTGAATGTAGAATATTCAAAATTTAAATTTAGAAACTAAAAAAATTTATGGGATACACACACACACACACACACACACACACACACAAATGTATATGTCCTGTAAATTTGTGTATGTCCTGGATACATATATGTCCTTAACGGTCATACTTAACAGTCTCTAGATTAGAGTCTGTAGGTCCCCATCTGCTCTAATGTTCAATACTCATTAACACTCAATGCATTTGTTGTAAGTCTACTGTGCTCAAACTTATCCCAGGTGAATTTACTTTAGAATGAACTCAGCAATATTTTCATTTTAAAATATCACAAAACATGTTTCTTTTGCCCCCAGTGGAATAGCTTACAAATATGGCCACAACATAGAGGCTAAAAACAACACACAAAACTCCAGGCAAACCCCTGAATCCTCAACTTCCTAAAATCTTCAGCTACTTCAAATACTTAAAAATGACAAGTCAACCACCTAATTATAGATAGAAACTGACTTTTCTTCTTTTGATGAGAGAGATTTTTTCCAACTTTAAAATCTATTGTTGTTTTTCATGATGCAGATTTCTAAGATGATCTATTGTTACTATATTAAGTGCTCTAAGTATGAAATATAGTGTGCCTATCAGAGGTGAATAGGAATTTTTAATTCCTTTAAGTGATTTTTCTTAATAGTCATTAACTAGAAAAATGGCCTGGCATCTCTGTTAAAAGAAAGGATACCAGGAAGCTTTCACATTATATCTTCATTAGCTACTGATTATACCAGCAAGAGAAATCTCCGGATTTCCTTGACCATGGATTATAAACTCGGGATAATTACATGGAAGGAATATGAACTTCTCACTGGGTTCTTGATTAGATTAATAATTATCAATGACTTGCAAAATAGAGACCTTGTGTGTGTGTGTGTGTGTGTGCGTGCATCAATTTAATTTAAATAAAATGTACTTGATCCCATCCAACTGTGTATTAGATATAGGGTAAGGCATTACCCAGAACATAGAGATGGAGACTGACGTAGATTAAATAAAGACCAAATGGTGGAGACAGTACCTGGGGAGGTGTCATTTTATATTTTATATTTAGAACAAAGGATTAAGGTACATTAGTTATAATTGTTTTATACTTCATTATGCTTGGAGAAGTTATGTCGTACTCTCTGTATTTCTTGTCATTAATGGTTTTTAGGATTCCTTAACAACAAAAAAGGGGGAGGACATTTAACACTTGTTGTGTGTTAATAATCTGTTAGGTTAATATATTTAACCTGCACAATGAGCCTATGCAGTAAAAGCTTTTATTCTCATTTTACGCAATGGAAGGCTCAAGAGATCCAGCTGAGCTATTGTTTTTTTCCCCTGGAAGCCATCCTTGGTTACACTCTGAGTAAATTGCCCCGTGAGCACCCTAAAACCCGTCACATACTTGCATTCCAGCATTTATAACACTTTGCAGAAACAGTTGCTTACTTTCTGCCTCTCCTTCTGAACCATGAACTCATGGAGGCTGGCGATTGGCAAAGAGTATGATCCAGTAAATATGTGTGAAATGCTCACATTTGGTCAAGGTGCATACAACCTGCAAGTGGCAGAAACTGGAGCGATAATGGCTTATATTTTTCTAAATATAAATCTCCTGCACTTTCTACTGTGCTGTCACTTCAAAAATTTAAAAAGTGGGAAACATGCTCTAAAATTCCTCTTCTCTTACATGTTTTAAACTTGCATGTGCTTCTGATAAATATCCTCATCAGAAACTTCTGGTTAAGGCAGGGTTCCCCAAACTGGCATGGTGATAAGAATCACCTGGGGAGCTGTTAGAAAGTCTAGGTTCTTTGGTCCCATCCAGACTTAGTAAACTAGATTCTAAAGGGGAAGCGTCCCCTCCAGGATTGGCTTGAAAGTTCCCCAGGTGGTTCTTATCATCACATCTATTTAGCCAATTGGCTTAAGGCAATTTGGGAATTGTAGTAGGATGCCTGGTGATGCGGGCTTTAAAGGAAAAAAAACAGAATATTTTACTACTTCAGTGTCTGGAGATCCAGAAGGCAACTCACCTTAAAGGAGAGTCATTTGGAAGAGGAATGTTTCAGATGCCGTCCTTTGTTATGTAAGGATGAGAAACATGGGCATCACTGCTTTAGGTCTGAGCAAAGCCAGCCCTCCTAGTTCCATATGGAGGTCTGAGGAGGGGTCAGATGAAATTGCATAAGGATCCAGGAGCCTAGAGTGAAGAGATGAGCCCTCAAACTCTCACAGGAGAACCTAAAAGTTAGATAAACTTATCGAGATGAATCCATGCACCCTTCACAAGGTCAAGCGACAGAGAACAACAATGAAGCCTCTGAAATTAAGTTATGATATGGTTAAAAAGAGACATCAGTAGCTGGCCCCATGCACTGAACAGAGGACCAGAATGGGAGTCCCGAAATTCACGGGCAGTGAAGTTCCATTAGTTCCAGGCCTCCAGAGGGGTAGATTTGCTCATTAGCAAAACAGCTGCTCAAAAGAATCAAAAAAACTTTGATGGAGCTGTCACACAGCTTTCAAAGCCTATGTGGCAGCCTAGGCTCTTGGTTCTTTGGAGACGAGGGTTTACAGCTGAGGGAAATGAGTGCCAATAGTGCCACTTTCTAACTTAGTCCCGGATCCAGCAAAGTGGATGTGTACCTTGGAGAGTGGATGACCACTTTTTCAGGGTGGATGACCACCAAGGGAGGAGCTGAGAGGAAAGGGGAGGTATTAGAATTGTTTCCTTACAAGAGAGCCCAAGTCAGCTTTTAGAATGTCTTTGTCTAGACAGAGCACACTACTGGTCTGTAGACACAAACTTCTTAAAAAAATTTGCTCTTAGTAGTGGCAGACAACTGCAATTCCCTCTTGGCTTTCTTCTTGGAAGCCAGGATACCAAATTGAGGTTTCTCGAAACCAACTGTGTGCTTGGTATAATGTAGACCCCAGGAGGACAGTTAATATTGACTGCTTTGTTCACTGATACATTCCCTCGACCTAGACCATTGCTGGGCACATAGTAGGCTCTCAATAAATATTTATTCGGTGAATGAATGAATAAATGAATGAATGAATGCTTAAATGAAGGTCCAGAACTAATACATACATAATCTCCCTTTAAGGAGCTCAGCCTATGTGTAAAGACAGACACAGCAAGACAAAAACACAGCAATGTGTGAAGTGCTTTGGGAATGCACTGAAAGGAGCTATTGATTTTGAGTGGTGGAGGGATCTGTGCTGTGGAAGCCAGGGTGGGGTGGATGGGAAGATGTGATGTAGAAGCGAGGGAAGGGAAGTAGATATAGGGGCACAGAAGTTCATGCAGAGTTCAGCACTAGTACAGAGTCCCAAGGGGCTTTCCCTTGAAAGTATTTGCCCAATGGATCATTTTTTTTTCCATCCTTTAACACTCGGTTTTTTAACCTAAATAATCTAACAAGATTTTATCCCATTTGGATTTTTTCAGTTAACATGTCTTATTTTTATAAAAACACAAAAGATACTTCACATTTAAATATATTTAGATTTAAGGAAAATGGGGAAAGAGAAAGAGAAAAATGAAGGAAGAAAAGAAAGAAAAAAGGAAGAAAGAAAAAGAGGGACAAGAAAAAAAGGGAAGAAGGAAGAAAGAAAAAGAAAGGAAGAAAGAAAGAAAGAAGAGAAAAGAAAGAAAAGGAAAGGGAAGGAAGGAAGGAGGGAAGGAAGGAAGATCGATTTTTCTTGACTGTCAGTTGCGCTCAGGTTGGAGAAGGAACTCTCTCCTCAACCTGACAGACCAGCCATGCTCTGGTTCCTGATTTCTTTCCACCTTCAGCTCAGAATCCTCCTCACCCCCAGTGCAACAGCTACTTCAGATGACTCTCAGTTGTCAAGGAAACCATTCTCTTGAGAAGTGTGTTCCACACTCCCTGCCTGAAATGCTTCTTCTCCCTGTCCTGTTTTCCTCACTTCACCTGGCTGTTTCCTACTCAGGGGTCAGTTTATATTCCATGGCCTCCAGGAAGACATCTTAACTGCCCAACTCAGGTTTGTGCCCCTTCTTCATGCTCTCAAAGCATTTTGTGCTTCTGCTACCATATACCTGAACGTGCTGCATGGAACCCTGTCTAATCTGCAATGGGACAGGTTTTATGTGTCCTGTGCACCACTGTGAATCACGTGCATTTTTCACTGGGCCTGTGTGTCATAAGTGTTCCATCATTACTCGTGGAATGAATGGCTGGATTAGCATTTTCTCCTTTTCCATGTAGTACGTAGCTTGATTTGGGGCTTTGGGCAGATGTGTCTGAATCTACAAGGTTCACTGCCAGGCTCTCATCCAGGGACCCACTGTGTATGTGTTTAAGTTTAGACACAAGCGTGGAAAACATGGATTGAGAGAGGAAATCTTTGCCTAATTTAATAAAGTAACTGGGAACTCTTTGTGCACTTCAAGAAATGTATTTTTCTTCTTCTTTTGGCCTGTTGAATGTGTTTTTCCTAGGATGCAAGTGACATTCTTTTTGTCTCTCAGTGGAACAAGAAACAGACTTGATACCAATATACATTAGAGGAAATTCATTGATGGTTCAACAATTGAATCACATCTCAGTGACTTGCCTCCTTTCCTCACAAATATGATTTTGAGAAGACGTTACACTCGGACAAAGAAAGAACTGAGGTTTTCTAGGTACCTGCCATATTTTATTTTGGGAATTCAAATATTGGAATGTGGTTTGGATAAGAGACATTTCATAACTACCTTACTGCCTGCAATTTTACGAACTATTTACTAGCCTGTGAAGCAGAAATCACAGCTTGGTGGCTGGTTCCAGCCACCAAAGTGGACCTAGTTGACACCTAAGCTCCTGTGTGTGAGAAAGAGATCTGATCATTTTACTCTCAGCCGCTTGTTTCCAGGCAGCAGGTTCAGAAAATGTTCAATCTACTGAGTTCAAAATCAGAAAAACATGCTGTCCCACTCAGCTCAGCCAACATTTAGATGTTGCATCTGGTAGGAATTAAAGATACCAGCAATAGCATTGCCTTTGGAAGCCCAAGAATGCAGAGGCAGGGAATAGTGAGGTTTCTTTGGGATGTGTGAGGTGACTGAAGATAAAATCTTTTAAAAGTCATTTGCCCATTGCCCTCTTGGGCATTTATCTTGAAGAAATAAAAGTTCATTTTCACAAAGAACATGTACATGAATTCTCATAGCAGCTTTATTCATAATAATCCCAAACTGGAAGCAGTACAAGTGTCCTTCCCTGGGGGAATGCTTGAATAGGCTGGGGTGCACCTGTACCATGGTACACTGCTCAGCCATTGGGGGAGATAAGCCAGTGTTGCATGTGGGAGCTTGGATGGATCTCATGGAGTTATGCTGGGTACAAAAAGTCAGTCTCAAAGGGCACATGCTGTATGATTCCATTTGTGTGACACTCTTGAAATGACAAAATTGTGGAGATTGAGAACAGCTATACAGATTGAGAAGAGATTAGGGGCTGCCAGGAATTAAGGATGAGAATGGGTGTTGCTATAGAGCACTAGGAAATTTTGTGGTGATGAAACAATTCTGTGTCTTGTATTCACACAGATGATAAAATTTCATAGAGCTACACGTGCATGCACACACACATGCACACACATGCACAAACACATCAAACCACATGCTATACACTAGTACAAGTAATACTGGTAAACTTGGAATTAGCTCTGTGGATTGTGCCGACATCCATTTCCTGGTTTTGACATCCTATTGTAGCTGTACAGGATATTGTAATTTTGGGAGGCTGAGAGAAGGACTTGGGACCTCTCTGTGTTTTTTTTTTTTGGCAATTTCCTCTGAATCTATGATTATTTCAGAAGAGAAAGTTATAAAAATCACTTCCATAAGTTTAATAGTTAAAAGTTCAGTGTAAGTTAAGGAAGTAGGGAAATGAAGCCCAAGGCCTTACTATATATTGTTTTTTCTTTCCTTTCTTTTATTATTATTATTATTATTACTTTTATTATTATTTTGCTTTGGACTAATTTTAGAAGTTTGAGAGGTATTTAAGCCTAACTTGTCACATTGTGGGATTTATATGCATACATAGTTGCATACACTAATGCACATATAGTTAATAGCTGTTCTACTTATGCCCAAATAGAACAAACACAAGATGATGTGGATTGTAAAGGCGTCAGTTGGGCTTGCAGCCTTCACAGCTCTGACGGGGAGGGTGCTGGTGTATCACAGCCACTAGCTCCTCAGGTTGTACTTTCCTGTACCCCTGGTGCTCACCACCCTGCTGGCATGTTTCATTTGGCATTTACCCAACATTGGCTTGTGTTAGTGTCTATTCTGTAGGGCATGAGCCTTTTCCCTCATTAGCCTGCAAGACCCCAAGATCAAAGACCGTGTGTAGCATATAATAGGTACCATGTAAATGAGATAAATGGGCATCATGTCTTCTGGGCATCTTTACCTGTATTGGATACTGTTTCAATTAAGATATTTTCTCATACAAGTGACAGAAAAGTCAATTCAAATTGAATTGAGCAAAAAGGAAAATGTATTGCCTCGTGTAACTGAAACATCCAGGAGCATGTTTCGTTTCGGATCATGTTTCTCTCTGTCTTTTGTCTCTCCTTTCTCCATCTTGCTCGTTTTGCAGCTAGGTTTTGACCTTGAAGTCACAAGAAGACCACAGCTTCCTTAACCTCACTCTTTCAACCAGAAATCCAGTTGAACTGTCTTTTTCTTATAGTTCCTATGGAAGTCCAAGTATTCACTCCTTCTCTGGCTATTCTGGGTCACATTGCCATCCCCGAGCCAATCACTGGGAGGGATTGTACTGAGTGGTGTGGCCCTTGGGGCATAGGCTTTTTTTCTGGTACCCAGTAGTGGAGTCCACAAAAACCTTGTGGACTAAAAGTTGTGAGGAAATAGTTCTGCCAAAGCAGGAGAGGTCTCCCAAGCTCAGCAGAGAAGAAACAATTCTCCTTTACGAAAATTTAGAGATTCTTTTTTCTCTTTTATGATTGACTTACATTGGGGGAACAGGAATCATGAAACTTTAGAGTGGTCATTGGAGAGCTGGTTATTAGTGGTTTGTTTCATTCATTAACAGAACGCAAATGTAAATAAAATTTATTATCTGACATGCCACAAAACGTTAAGCTAGCCTGTTTGTCCTATGACTGACTTGTTTTAGTGCCAATAAAGAAGTTTATAGTGTTATTTTATTTTGATGGTTCAGACTGCATTGGTAGAATTTGTAATCTGTGCAGCAGTGTTGGGAGAATTAATTGGTTTGGGTTTATATTCAACACAGACTTCATTACCTTCATTCTCCTCTGGAGGAATTCTTAATTCAGCTGTGTAATTTCCTTGCTGTAATACATCGATGGTTTGAAGCATGTAAAGTATGTAATTATGAATGATAATCGTGCTTCTCTGCAAAGCCTCTGTATTTGCACCTCCTTTTTATTTATGGCCCTAGAACCTTGGTGATGTTGTGGATGCTGTCAGGACCTCTCGGGTATGACAGGTTGTTGCTCTGTGCTTTTTGGGTTAGTCACATCTTGGATGTGGTTCTTTTCCCAGTAAGAATCATGGAAGAAGATTCCTAGCTGAAGTGGGACCTATTGCCCAGTATTATGATCTGTGTATTACAGACAAGTTCTGATTTCCCAAAGGCATTCCTTCTGTTGGTCTCCTACTTTGGGTTTTCCGCTGGCTTAGATGCACACCTCAGTTCTGTTTCTGGAGAAATTTATTATGTCCTGAACTTTAAATCACCCACCTCCCCTGGTTTGCGTTCATATCTATGGTCTGTTCTTTCATGTTATTCCATAAGCTTGGCTCTCCTCTCTCCTCTCCATGACTTATCTACTTAATTATTTGCTCATCATATCCCACTAACGTGGCTACTTCTTAGTACTTTGATTGAACTTTTTCTTTCTTTTTTCCTCCCCTCACCCTTTTTTTTTTTTTTTCCACACAGAGTCCTGCTCTGTTGCCCAGGTTGGAGTGCAGTGGCACAATCTCAGCTCACTGCAAATTCCGCCTCCCTAGTTCAAGGAATTCTCCTGCCTTAGCTTCATGAGTAGCTAGAATTACAGGCGCCTGCCACCCTGCCTGGTTCATTTTTGTATTTTAGTAGAAATGGGGTTTCACCATGTTGGCCACGCTGGTCTCGAACTCCCAACCTCAAGCAACCCACCTGCCTCAGCCTCCCCAAATGCTGGGATTATAGGTGTGAGCCACCGCTCCTGGCCTGATTGAAGTCTTTCTATAGAGCCTCACCACTTTGGATCATGCTGCCTGGATTTCAGCTCTAACTTTCTCTCTTATTTGCCCCCATTCATTAGTTTTTCTGTACACTCTGAGTAAAATTTTCTGTGCAAACTGAGTAAAATTTTGAAAACATAAATCCAATAATGTTCATAATGTGTCTTCTTCCCCTCTGCCCACTAAAAAACCACCAATGAACTTCCATTGCACTTGGAATAAAGACAGACACTTTAACAAAGCCTACGGCACCCTGCAAGCCCGGATCCCATGGACCGCTTCAGTCTCAGCCCTGGCTAGATTCCTTTTACCCCCCCTTCCCCACATCTCACCACCGCAGGGTATCATTTAATGTCTGGGACTTGCCTTACACAAACTGTTTGCCCTGCCTGGAACACACTTCCTTCTTCTCTTTACCAGGATGTATCCTACTCAGTTTGCATATCCTGGTTCCAGTACTGTTTCCTCAGGAAGACCTCCTTGATCTCTCTGGCTGGCCAGCTCTCCTCACACCCTCACTTCTGTAATTTCTCAGAGCACCATTGACCTCTCCTTCATAACAGCTGCAAAATGCATTTTATATTTTATAATGTGATCATTTGACTAATGTGTATGTCTCCAACTATACCATAGTATCCTTTGGGGCACAGGCCATTTCTACTTTACTTACCCCGGAATTCCCAGCATCTAGCCCAGTGTTGACACATAATAGACTCCCAGTGTATATTTGTTGAAATATTTGTTAACAAACAAATAGATGACTAAAGTGAATGGATAAGTGAATGAAGTTTTTGCTTCCATCAGAGCCAGCAATCCCTATGAACAGTCTCTGGCTTGCGCAGCTCTTCTTGCAGACACTTTCCTAAAGTCTGACCTTGCACTTCCTGCCACAGGGCGTTTTGTCAGTGATGTCCTCCTGTTACTTCAGACTGAACATGAACAAAATTGAATTCTCCAAAGCAGCAGCATCTTTTCTATTTCCACTGATGGTGCCACCAATTTTGTGTTCCTCAGGACGGGAACATTAGAACAGGGATTGCAAGTTCAGGTGTTGATAGGAGCAAAGGAGTCACATAAGCTGGGAGAGGACTGTGGCAAACTGGAGACACATTTGCTCCATGGAGGGACAGACACTCTTCAGCTCCAGTTGACAGATGGAGTGTAGGAATGTCAGCTCAGGGTTGTCAGATCTTCTAGTTATAAAAAAGAAGCCAAAAATTTAAAAAGTGATTGCTATATGAAATATCATTTTTTTTACATGTCGGTAAAATTCATTTAAAAAGTATTTTATAATATTAGGTAGACCAAACAAACTTGTAAATTAGACCAAGAACCAGATGCAGGGCAGAAGCTGCCATGTTTTGACTTTTGCCTAAGAAATGTCTCTGATAATCTCCTTTCCTTAATGCATACAGTCCACAATCCACCAAGCCCTATGGAGTCTTCTTTAAAGATGTCTCTGCAATCTGCCCTTTGCTCTTTCTCTGTCCCCAATACCTCCAACTAACATAATTATATTTCTTGGTACCTGGCCTTCATGTCTACATTATTTCTTTCTCTTAGCTTCTCATATAGATAGGTAAATGACAAATACATATGTATTAACACGTTGATTTCTTCCTACTGTTTCAAGGCAGCATAAATGCTGAATGTTGAGTACAAAAGACACAAAGAACTCCCACACTCCAAGTTCAGAGTGACAGAGCGAGCCACCAGCAATTGGTTCGAGTCATCTACTTATTTGTAGGGTTTACTAAAAGGGACCAATTTAAAACTGACTCCACCATTGACTTCCTTCTTACACACATAACACTTTTCCAAATTCCAATATAAAAAATGGAATGAGAATGAATATGTCTTTCAGTCCTGTTAGGAAGAGTGAGGTTTGTGGTGGTGACTTCCCATGGGGAGAGGAAAGGAGTGATTCTCCTCCTCTAAGGCAAGGGAATAGTACTCCAAGAGGTTTGGATGTCTGCAAGGTGGGTAACAGCACACATCATTCTTCAATTGAGAATCTGTTTGGGGTTGGTCATTAACATTTGGAGACCCAGGCTGAGAGTTGAAGTGGAAGCCCCATCTGGAACTGACAAAATTCAGGCCGCTTCCCTAGTCCCCACATCCTTCTCTCCCAGCCCACCCCCAGCCCTCATTGACCATCCTTGAGGTCTGGGTGTAGGCACACTGGATGCCATCTTCTCTCAGGAGTATGCGCTCAAGAAAGAGGTTGGCCCAGGGCCCAGGGACCTGGAGCATGGTCTAAAATGTGTGTGTGTATGTGTGTGTGTGTGTGTGTGTGTGTGTGTGTGTGTGTGTGCGTGCATGTGTCAGGGACTCCGGGTAGGCATATCTCACGGGCTGTTACTCTGATGGGAAGGGGTAGGTTCAAAAGAGGGCAAAAGCAGGGTTCTTGAAAGCATGGGATCTAGGATATGGGCCCAGCTGCCGGGTCTAAATAGAAGACTTGATTAGTTACTTAACTAGAAGAGTTGTTTTTCTTTTGGGTTTTCTGAGCAGAGAAAGAGATAAGTGAGGTGGCAAGGTAGAATTTAGGGGGAAGTGCGATAGACCAACCTCATACTTCCCTGTTTGGCATGCCATAAGGGAATACATCAGTTCACTATAAGTTAAGTGGATGCTGAACTGATAGCCGAACTTGTCTTTACTCTGGGACCCCATGCAAGAGGTCACTTGCTGGGCAAGGAAAGCCCACTGCCCAGGGGACATTGGTAGATATCTTTTAGTGGGGCTAAGAGGTATTGATGGAAGACCTATCCAGGGCTAGAACTACTTTGCAGAGTAGAGGCCCATGCAGGACTCCTTGGAAATCCCATACATGTAACAATGCCGACATCAACATGAAGGACCTCGGCAGAGGAGAGTATCAATTTACTAACAAGAGGATTGTTCCCTGCAGGCAGCAGAGGAAGGCCTGCCTTTACACCACTTCTTCCTCATTGTCCCAACACTGAGGACTAGCAAGAGCCTAGAAGAAGGAAGGGAGAGAAGTGGGTTAAATAAAGCCCTTCCTTCCAACTTGCAGCACTTCCTGTCCCCAAGAAACTCCCCGACCAGGCCCACCCACAAGCTGTTAGAGTACCGACTCTCTATTGCCCCAAATGAGACTTTCAAAATAAGCAAAAATGAGTGGAAAGTTAATGCATCTAACCAAGGTATCACTAAAGTACACAGTGGGAAACGCGGGATGGATCTAGCACAATTAGAGAGCAATTACTGGAAAAAGAAATGAAATCATATCATGGACAGATCCCAAGTTGAAACTCTTCAATACTCTAGTTAGAGATACATAGATAGATAATTTTAACACCAAAAGACTGGTTTTCCTAACATGATAATTTAACATACTATTTCCAAGTAAAAGAAGGAAGAACTCAAAGCTTTCCTTTTGCAAAAAAAGTACAGATTAGGCATTTCATCTGAAATGTAAGGCTTTCCAAAACCTATTTTATTTTTAATAGCCTTATTATACATGTCTTTTCTTGCAAACCGATTCAGATACTTTTGAAATGCCAATAAGGACATTGATTACAAATAAAAAAGTTTGAAATACTATAAATAATTTCTATTTTGCTGTTTTGGACTTGAACTTGCATATTGGTTTATCTGATGTTTTGAAAAAGAAAATTAATGTACATTATATATACACACAAATACATCTTTGAAAATAGGTCACAAAAACAAAGTGAAGTGAAATAAAATAAGTAGTAGAAGAAAACAATTTTATACAAATAGAGGCTATTTCATTTGTCTGGTGGATTGTTCAGGACTATGATACTGATTGGTGCAGAATGTGGTTGGCTGGAAGGTCCCTGGAGAGCCTAACGTAAAGTTTAGAACAAAGGGTAACATCTTCTGGGCCTCTGATTGAGCCAGCACTATGCTAGTCACCCCTGGGAAGAAGGCAAAATTGAATGTTTGATCAGTGATTTTGAGGAATGTATAGTCTAGTTGGGAGTACAAAGAAGGGTGTGGGGAATGTGTAGAGTGTGCCAGCAGTGCTCTGGAAGCACAGGATAGGACAGAGCTGTGGATATGCCCTGTGAGCCATTCTGTCCAAAGAGCTGAATTGGGCTGGATGCATTAAGAGGAGAAGGATGCAGAGGTAGGGGCTGGGCACTTGTGTCCTGTGCTGGAAGGTAGACTGAGGAGCGCAAGGAACCAAGGAGGAAAACGCTTACTGAAAACCTTGGGGGTGATGTTTGTGCACCAAACTCAGATCGAAGAGCCCTTAAGGAGGGGGTTTCTGGGGAAGAAGTGGAGGCGGAGTAGACAGATCAGTTTTCAGCAAGTTGATGGGTAGGTAGAAGGGGGCATCTAACTGTTATTTCAACATAAACATGTTATTTTGTAGATTATGAATATTCTTATTTGTATCTGATCAGTTATATACTCTCATTTACACTTAAATACAGATGAATAAACCAACTAAAAATAACAAACATGCTTCTCTGATCAATAAAAATACTTTGTAATATAAATATTTCTAAAAATTCGTACGGTTTTAAAGTTTGTGTATTCTTGCATACATAGCAGCTAAATTAGAGCCCCAGTTTTCCCGATAATTTAGTCACTTCATTCTAGTGTCTCAACACCTGAATGATTATTCTTTACCTATAGAAATGCTTATTATTTTAATAATAGCACTGGGAAGCAAAGTGGAAAACAGCCATTTAAAAACGTGTTCTCAAGATTAGAAAGAAAATAATTATGGTGAAAGAGAAAAATAAGATCCGTACCTGTCATCAGAAGTTTAAAGTGTCAGCTTCTTTGTTTTAATAGTTTACATAAAATAATACACACACAGGGAGAAACAATGAAATAATAAAAAAGAGCTAATAGTGACAGCCATAATTTCCCAGCCCACCTAATATGGTTTGGCTATGTCCCCACCCAAATGTCATCTTGAACTATATTTCCCATAATCCCCATGTGTTGTGGGGGGGACCTGGTGGGAGGTAGTTGAATCATGGGGGCAGTTACCCCCACGTCGCTGTTCTGGTGATAGAATGTGAGTTCTCACGAGATTTGATGGTGTTATAAGGGGCTTTTCCCCCTTTTGTTTGGCAATTCTTCATGCCATCATGTGAAAAAGGACGTGTTTGCTTCCCCTTCCCCCATGATTGTAAGTTTCCTGAGGCCTCCCCAGCCATGTGGAACTGGGAGTCAGTTAAACCTCTTTCTTTAGTGAATTACCCAGTCTCATGCAGTCCTTTATAGCAGTGAGAGAATGGACTAATACACCATCCTTCCCCACATCACTCCACTAGCCAGAGGCAGGCTCTTTTAACCACTCCAATTTTAGTGCACTTAGTGGGTTATTTACATTACACTAAATTTATTTGCCCTATAAGTTCTTGGTCTCTTGACTCCTCTGTATGAAAGATGAGGTTCACCATTCACTACCCCACCTTTCCTTCTCCCTCTCAACTTCCAATCATTCTTGTTATTTGCAGGCTTTCTATTGGTTATGTGTTAACTTTAAAATAAAATATTTAGCCTAGATATCTTGTTCTCTGGCATTTGGCACCTCACCAGATAAAATTAAGATATCTTCCCCTTCCTCTCAACTTTGCTCCCATTTCTGTCTCCAAATTCTGTCATCTCTACCAGGGAACATGTGGATGATATTAAAAACATTTCACAACTAGCAGAGTAATCTTATTAATTGGAGGCTGCACCCTTAACTACAGTGCTTTATGCTGCTTAGTTGTTCTCTTGTTTTTACTCCATGCCCTTTGCCTTTTTATTTCTGTCCTGGAAGGTGTCATAGGTGTTAAAAACATAGGACAGGCTTATGTAGAGCTCAAGATGTGGAGGCATAGAAGCATAGACAGAGGACCTCAGGAATCCTTGAAACAACGTATGAGCTCAGTATTTTAAATCACTGTATTATTTAAAATATACCTAGTAAGTGGTGGAGCTGATATTTAAACGTAGGCAGCCTGGTTACTGAGTCTATGTTCCTCAATTTTTATGAAAAAATTAAGTATATGTGTATATATGTGTAAAATATATAAAGTATATATAAAGATATATATACACTTATAAGTATATACTTATATATTTGTATGTTAAGTACATGTACAATGTATAATTATATAATACAGAAATATATTGAAATATGTTAAGTACATAAATCAAGTATAGTAATATATATGTAAATATATGTCATATATATT
The DNA here is from genome assembly GCF_028885625.2 of Pongo pygmaeus. Lineage (NCBI taxonomy): Eukaryota > Metazoa > Chordata > Mammalia > Primates > Hominidae > Pongo > Pongo pygmaeus. The sequence goes on from NC_072384.2 coordinate 125,620,296, forward strand.
TTGCTATATATATTTTCCATATACATATGTGTATGTGTGTGTGTATATGTATGTGTGTGTATGTATATATATGTGTGTATATATATATACACACATATATATACATACACACACATACATATATATTTGACCCTTGAACAACATAGGTTTGAACTGCATGGGTCCACTTATACACAGATTTTACTTCTGTCTTCGCCAGCCCTCAGACAGCAAGGCCAACCCCTCTTCTTCCTCTTCCTTCTCAGCCTTCTCAACTTTGAAGATGTTGAGGATGAAGGATACCTTAAGGATAATCCACCTCCACTTAATAAACACTAAGTATATTTTCTCCTCCGTGTGATTTTCTCAATAACATGTTTTTTCTCAAGTATAATAATAATAAAAAAAACCATGTTTTTTCTCTTATTTTATTGTAAGAATATGGTATATAATACATATGACATACAACATATGTGTTAATTGAAAGTTTATGCTATTGGTGAAGCTTCTGGTCAACTGTAGGCTATTAGTAGTTATGTTTTTGGAAAGTCAAAAGTTATACATGAATTTTTTACTGTAGGGTGTTGGTTCCATATATGTATTTATAATTTTGCATTGAAAGAAACAAACTTTAGTTACCTCAGTAGCTACTTGTATTCCCTGATCTATTTATTTCCCTTAGGCTCAATTGTTTATTTACTTCCCTTGGACTTTTGCTTTCATGTTTCTGGTTCTCCTCCTGTATCTGCTGTTCATCATTGCTTGTCCTTCTCTATTTACAAATGAAGAATTGGTTGATTTTCTCAGTGGCCAGTTTGGGCTGCCTTGCTTTAGTATATGTATCTAGATCTGTGCTCAGTGGGCTGATTTTGAACTTTGTAAGTACAGGTGGGACTTCCTGACAACCAGACCTTGCTTTGTAGGAGACGGAGTGGGAGAGGGACACAGTTGCTGAGGATGCTCCTCTGGGGTGCCCAACAGTGCCAGCCCGGTTCCCTGCCCGGCTGACTTTTTTGTGTGGGGGAAGTGGAGGTGGGTGAACAGGCAAAGCTGTTCATCAGACAGACTTCAGTGAGTAGCCAGGTTTTAAGCCCCTTCCTCATGCCCTTTGCCTTCTGTTAAGTTTTATCTTCATGCCCAGAGGAGAGCGGCAAACACCTCTGCTGCAGGCCGCTCTAGCAAGTCTCCTTTCTTCAACCACCAACCACTTCAATGTACTTTCAGACTTGCAGACTTTGTTGACAGGTACTCCTGTCCTCTTTTGTTTATTATTTTATGTTTATTCTTCAAGTACTTTGCTTTCTGTCTCCAACATTAGCAGATGACAAAGGAGACGGGGCTGGCATGATTGCTAAGTGAGCCAAGCTGTAGTATGCACCACCTGAGGATAGTTGGTGACAGTTTGGGTAATTTTGCTGTCAGCTTTGTCTGAGATCGGCAGCACAGTTATCTTTTTTTTTTGACATCTTCCCACATCCTGGTTTTCCCTTAGCTGACTTTGTCAGTGCTTCCTTGTATGTTGTGGTTTGGAGTTACATGTTTCCAGTGTCAATGTGAATGAGCTTGCATTTCTGATTTTCATCCTCTCTGTCTTTCTCTCTCTCCCTTTCTCTTGCTGGCAGGAGATGCATTGTGTGATTGATTTCTTAGCTCTTTCATTTTAGAGCTTGAATGTTACTGTTATTTTAGTGGTGTCTCAGGTAAGAGGGGATACAAACATAACTTTCAGTCTGCTACCTAGAAACCCTACATGGAATTTCTCTTACATTTTGCAAAGAGAAATTTTTTCTCTTAAATACAATTGAAATTTCATTTTACATGTTTTCTCATTCATAAAGGCCTGCTAAATAGGAAGCAGGTAGTTATGTATTAGGATACTTCCTTGGTTATCTCCTTTCTCTGGGAAAAAAAAAATCCCTGGTAATTATTTAAAACTTTCGGCCAGGTGCGGTGGCTCACACCTGTAATTCAAGCACTTTGGGAGGCTGAGGCAGGTGGATCATGAGGTCAGGAGATTGAGACCATCCTGGCTAACACGGTGAAACCCCGTCTCTACTAAAAATACAAAAAATTAGCCGGGCGTGGTGGCGGGCACCTGTAGTTCCAGCTACTCCGGAGGCTGAGGCAGGAGAACGGCGTGAACCCGGGAGGCGGAGCTTGCAGTGAGCTGAGATTGTGCCACTGCAGTCCACCCTGAGCGACAGAGCAAGACTCCGTCTCAAAAAATAAATAAATAAATAAATACATAAAATAAATAAAATAAAATGAAAATAAATAAAAACTTTCAACTGCAGGTCAGCTTCACTGAAGAAGTGTTAACTGTGTTTTTCCCTTCAGGTTGCAGAAAAACAACACTGAGTTTTTAGTCCCTTTGAAAACCTGAGCTTCCTATGAAGCATTCCTCTTTCAGTGGCTGAGATTGCTTTGCTTAATCCCTCTGCTACAGCTCTCTGTTATCAGTGAAAACTGTAGATTTTTAAGGTTTCTTTAAGCTGGATTTTCAGTGCCTCTGGAGGTTGATGCCAAGGATGTTAAATTCAGATTGAGTTATCCAAAAAACTACCTATTTATTACTCTACAATTTAATTTGTTCCTTCCTTTATTCACAGAACTAACATCATGTCAGGAATAGTTGAGGATTGGTAAACCAGCAAGATACAGTCCAAGTCCATAGTCATTGATCTTATATATTGAGTAGGTGTTTTACACACTTTAGTTAATACTCACTGTAACTCTGACAGGTATGTACAGATACTATTGTTTTCAACTTACAGTTCAGACAGATGAGACTCAGTGAGATATAACAACTCATTCTACATCCCATAGCCAACACCATAGCCTAGATTTGAATCCAAGTTATTTGAGATATTTGTTTAATTTTTAATATAGCCCGCCAACACTTCTATACTTGGTCCATAATTATTGCTGATAATTAGGCTGAGAATATGTTGCACATTTCTGTGAAAAGTCTATTTTTCTCATTCTCCGTTATTATATTGACGAGGAAGCTACTATTCAATCATTTTAGAGAGAACAAATATAGGCTGTCTATACTAGTCTCCATTTTCAGAAAGGATAGTAACAATGGTAATATATGTTTAGAAGAAGATCGGCTTATATCAATTCATCCAGTCAATGATTATTTTTGAATACCTAACTTGTACCAAATATTTTGGTGGAAGCTGTATATACAATAGTGAAAGAAACAAGGTATGTGAGTTGGTTCATTCTCATGATGCTAATAAAGATATATCGAGGCTGGATAATTTATAAGGGAAAAAGATTTAATGGACTCACGGTTCTACATGGCTGGGAAAGCTTCAAAATCATGGCAGAAGGCAAAGGAAGAAAAGCAAGACACGTCTTACGTGGAGGCAGACAAGAGAGCATGTGCAGGGGAACACCCCTTTATAAAACCATCAGATTTCATAAGACTTATTCACCATCATGAGAACAGCACTGGAAAGACCCACCCCCATGATTCAAGTATCTCCCACCACATTCCTCCCACATGTGGGATTTACGGGAGCTACAATTTAAGATGAGATTTGGGTGGGGACACAGCCAAACCATATCAGTATGTTTCTATCCTGATGTAGCTTATATATTTGGGGGAGATTGCATTACACAAATAAATGCCTAATTATTTATATGAGCACATTCAGATAAGTGCTATAGTGGATACGCATAGAAGGCTCCGATAGCCAAGAGATATTTTTCTGAATGTGAAGGGACATTTGGAAGAAAGAAGGTTTACCCAGGTAGATACTGTGGTTGGGGTGTTCACTCTTGTACCAAGAAAAGGGCCAACATGAGTTGGTGGAACAAGCTCATGGATAGTTGTGGTAGATGGTTTCTGGTTTGTATCAGTGCAATGATTTGCTGATGCAAATAATATGGAAAATTCATTTGATTATAAGTTCTATGAGGCAGGAGCTTCATCTCTATTGGTAACTACTCTGTCCCCAGTACCTAGAACACTGTGTGGCACATTAGAGCTGCACAATAAATATTTGCTGAGAGAATGTTCACAATTTAACCAACGATTATTGGGATCCTTTTGCTGGTCACAGTGCCAGCTCTCCATTCAATAATTTATAAATGAGGAAGTTGTATTAGACATCCTGTTCCTGGTTACTTGCTTCTTTGTCCTGATACTATTCTCCTGTGCTTCTCTTACTTTGTTCTGTATTGCAGGAGGCTGACTTGTAAAATTACATTTTCGAAGCTCCTTTGCCAACTAACTTCTGGTTAGATTTGGCAGATGGGGAATTCTGGTAGAAAACTGGAGATCAGGAGAGAGCAATGAGCATATATCTCCCCTTTATTTCTACTCAGCATGGCTTCTGTGGCTGTCGTTGATATACCTTGGTTGTTCTAACCCCCCCAGCCAGCTGCTGGATTCAACATTATCCCCTTTCTCTGTCCCTGTGGCCTTAACGGCAAAGCAGCTATCTGCAGCTGCCATACTCTGGGTTTTCTTACCTTCTTCTGTTTGCCTGTTCAGCCCTTTAAACACCTACAGAAATGGTTTCACATATGAAATTTTTTCTACTGAACTGCTAATATAAATATGCTACTTTCCCTACTGGAGCCTGGCTCCTTCCTGCTAAGACTTCTTCCAGTTTTCAAATCCAGTAACTCCAAACCTGACTTCTCATTTGTAATGCCTCAAAGAGAGCAATTATGAGATTGCCAATGCTCAATAGGGTTATGTCATCTCAAAACAGTGACTTCTTCATATTTTTGTCTCTTACTATTAGGACAATGATAAAAACAGTCTATTATTGTTAGAACAATAATAAAATATATAGATCTTACGTAAATATAATCTTTGAATGCTTGAGGTCTGATTACTCAATTATGAAACCTCCTTCAACAAAAGGAGGCTTTGGTATAAAGTTATTTTGTAAGCTATGCCTTACATGTTTGGAACTGATACTGATGCACCATTAGAAAAAGTAGTCAAGATTTGGTTATAACTGTTTCTACTAAAGAGAAACAAAATAAAAGACATGAGGATTTCATTGTCCAAGAGTATGTTCGGAAACTAGGTTTTAAGATACTGAAATTTACCCTTATCTTTCAAGTATAGTGAAATATACAATATACATGCATTTTTAACTACTGCTAGAATAGTATATTTATGTATGCTGTGAAGAGAACCAAAATGAGCAATTTATCTGAATTTCATTTTAAACTCAGTGGAAGCAATTCTTCCACCTTCATCTCCCTCTCCTCTGGGATCACTTACAGCTGATTACCAGATGACAGATGATTACCACCAAATGGCTAAATGCATGTGGTATTACATGGTAAAACCCTTACATGGCTGAACCATCATTGCCATCAAACTGGACAATTGATGAAACCATGACTCAAAGCTAGAAGTCTACTACAATTCCTTTGGTAAACATATTTTTAAGAATATTTTTCTTTGCTCACCTCTGTTCATAAATGCAAGTATCACTTTGCACTTATATATGTTTTCATAGAATCAACAAGTAATTAAGAAAGCATTCTTTCTACATATGGCTAGCCAGTTTTCCCAGCACCATTTATTAAATAGGGAATCCTTTCCCCATTGCTTGTTTTTCTCAGGTTTGTCAAAGATCAGATAGTTGTAGATATGCGGCATTATTTCTGAGGGCTCTGTTCTGTTCCGTTGATCTATATCTCTGTTTTGGTACCAGTACCATGCTGTTTTGATTACTGTAGCCTTGTAGTATAGTTTGAAGTCAGGTAGCGTGATGCCTCCAGCTTTGTTCTTTTGGCTTAGGATTCACTTGGCGATGTGGGCTCTTTTTTGGTTCCACATGAACTTTAAAGTAGTTTTTTCCAATTCTGTGAAGAAAGTCATTGGTAGCTTGATGGGGATGGCATTGAATCTATAAATTACCTTGGGCAGTATGGCCATTTTCATGACATTGATTCTTCCTACCCATGAGCATGGAATGTTCTTCCATTTGTTTGTATCCTCTTTTATTTCCTTGAGCAGTGGTTTGTAGTTCTCCTTGAAGAGGTCCTTCACATCCCTTGTAAGTTGGATTTCTAAGTATTTTATTCTCTTTGAAGCAATTGTGAATGGGAGTTCACTCATGATTTGGCTCTCTGTTTGTCTGTTATTGGTGTATAAGAATGCTTGTGATTTTTGTACATTAATTTTGTATCCTGAGACTTTGCTGAAGTTGCTTATCAGCTTAAGGAGATTTTAGGCTGAGACAATGGGGTTTTCTAGATATACAGTCATGTCATCTGCAAACAGGGACAATTTGACTTCCTCTTTTCCTAATTGAATATCCTTTATTTCCTTCTCCTGCCTAATTGCCCTGGCCAGAACTTCCAACACTATGTTGAATAGGAGTGGTGAGAGAGGGCATCCCTGTCTTGTGCCCGTTTTCAAAGGGAATGCTTCCAGTTTTTGCCCATTCAGTATGATATTGGCTGTGGGTTTGTCGTGGATAGCTCTTATTATTTTGAGATACATCCCATCAATACCTAATTTATTGAGAGTTTTTAGCATGAAGGGTTGTTGAATTTTGTCAAAGGTCTTTTCTGCATCTATTGAGATAATCATGTGATTTTTGTCTTTGGTTCTGTTTATATGCTGGATTACATTTATTGATTTGCGTATATTGAACTAGCCTTGCATCCCAGGGATGAAGCCCACTTGATCATAGTGGATAAGCTTTTTGATGTGCTGCTGGATTTGGTTTGCCAGTATTTTATTGAGGATTTTTGCATCAATGTTCATCAAGGATATTGGTCTAAAATTCTCTTTTTTTGTTGTGTCTCTGCCCGGCTTTGGTATCAGGATGATGCTGGCTTCATAAAATGAGTTAGGGAGGATTCCTTCTTTTTCTATTGATTGGAATAGTTTCAGAAGGAATGGTACCAGTTCCTCCTTGTACCTCTGGTAGAATTCAGCTGTGAATCCATCTGGTCCTGGACTCTTTTTGGTTGGTAAGCTATTGATTATTGCCACAATTTCAGCTCCTGTTATTGGTCTATTCAGAGATTCAACTTCTTCCTGATTTAGTCTTGGGAGAGTGTATGCGTCGAGGAATTTATCCATTTCTTCTAGATTTTCTAGTTTATTTGCGTAGAGGTGTTTGTAGTATTCTCTGATGGTAGTTTGTATTTCTGTGGGATCGGTGATGATATCCCCTTTGTCATTTTTTATTGCGTCTATTTGATTCTTCTCTCTTTTTTTCTTTATTAGTCTTTCTAGTGGTCTATCAATTTTTTTGATCCTTTCAAAAAACCAGCTCCTGGATTCATTATTTTTTTGAAGGGTTTTTTGTGTCTCTGTTTCCTTCAGTTCTGCTCTGATTTTAGTTATTTCTTGCCTTCTGCTAACTTTTGAATGTGTTTGCTCTTGCTTTTCTAGTTCTTTTAATTGTGATGTTAGGGTGTCAATTTTGGATCTTTCCTCCTTTCTCTTGTGGGCATTTAGTGCTATAAATTTCCCTCTACACACTGCTTTGAATGTGTCCCAGAGATTCTGGTATATTGTGTCTTTGTTCTCGTTGGTTTCAAAGAACATCTTTATTTCTGCATTCATTTCGTTATGTACCCAGTAGTCATTCAGGAGCAGGGTGTTCAGTTTCCATGTAGTTGAGCAGTTTTGAGTGAGTTTCTTAATCCTGAGTTCTAGTTTGATTGCACTGTGGTCTGAGAGACAGTTTGTTTTAATTTCTGTTCTTTTACATTTGCTGAGGAGAACTTTACTTCTAACTATGTGGTCAATTTTGGAATAGTTGTGGTGTGGTGCTGAAAAAAATGTATATTCTGTTGATTTGGGGTGGAGAGTTCTGTAGATGTCTATTAGTTCCACTTGGGGGCAGAGCTGAGTTCAATTCCTGGGTATCCTTGTTAACTTTCTGCCTCATTGATCTGTCTAATGTTGACAGTGGGGTGTTAAATTCTCCCATTATTATTGTGTGGGGTCTAAGTCTCTTTGTAGGTCACTCAGGGCTTGCTTTATGAATCTGGGTGCTCCTGTATTGGGTGCATATATATTTAGGACAGTTAGCTCTTCTCGTTGAATGATCCCTTTACCATTATGTAATGGCCTTCTTTGTCTCTTTTGATCTTTGTTGGTTTAAAAACTGGCTAGCCATATGTAGAAAGCTGGAACTGGATCCCTTCCTTACGCCTTATACAAAAATTAATTCAAGATGGATTAAAGACTTAAACGTTAGACCTAAAATGATAAAAACCCTAGAAGAAAACCTAGGCAATACCATTCAGGACATAGGCATGGGCAAGGACTTCATGTCTAAAACACCAAAAGCAATGGCAACAAAAGCCAAAATTGACAAATGGGATCTAATTAAACGAAAGAGCTTCTGCACAGCAAAAGAAACTACCATCAGAGTGAACAGGCAACCTACAAAATGGGAGAAAATTTTCGCAACCTGCTTATCTGACAAAGGGCTAATATCCAGAATCTACAATGAACTCCAACAAATTTACAAGAAACAAACAAACAACCCCATCAAAAAGTGGGCAAAGGATATGAACAGACACTTCTCAAAAGAAGACATTTATGCAGCCAAAAGACACATGAAAAAATGCTCATCATCACTGCCCATCAGAGAAATGCAAATCAAAACCACAATGAGATGCCATCTCACACCAGTTAGAATGGCAATCATTAAAAAGTCAGGAAACAACAGGTGCAGGAGAGGATGTGGAGAAATAGGAACACTTTTACACTGTTGGTAGGAGTGTAAACTAGTTCAACCATTGTGGAAGTCAGTGTGGCGATTCCTCAAGGATGTAGAACTAGAAATACCATTTGACTCAGCCATCCCATTACTGGGTATATACCCAAAGGACTATAAATCATGCTGCTATAAAGACACATACACACATATGTTTATTGCGCCACTATTCACAATAGCAAAGACTTGGAACCAACCCAAATGTCCAACAATGATAGACTGGATTAAGAAAATGTGGCACATATACACCATGGAATACTATGCAGCCATAAAAAATGAAGAGTTCATGTCCTTTGTAGGGACATGGATGACATTGGAAATCATCATTCTCAGTAAACTATCACAAGAACAAAAAACCAAACACCGCATGTTGTCACTCATAGATGGAAATTGAACAATGAGAACACATGGACACAGGAAGGGGAACATCACACCCTGGGGACTGTTGTGGGGTGGGGGGAGGGGTGAGGGATAGCATTAGGAGATATACCTAATGTTAAATGACGGGTTAATGGGTGCAGCACACCAGCATGGCACATGTATACGTATGTAACTAACCTGCACATTGTGCACATGTACCATAAAAGTTAAAGTATAATAATAATAATAAAAAGAAAAGAAAAAAAAAAAGAAAGCATTCTTTGTCCAGTATTGCTATTCATAGTGGCATTTCTCAGGCAGTGAAATTTAACACTACGGTTGCATGTAGAGGAAATAGCCATGCAAGCTTTTCTTCCTTTCAACTGTTACCGACAACTTCGTGTAAAAGATCACTGACAGTAGAACCTAAAAAGTGCAGTTGTGGGTCACAGATTTTTTGTTCTCCCTGTGTCAGCCTCATTTTTTTTTGTTGAAGAGACAGTGAAGATGGTTTGCATTAGCTAATCTGGAAAAAGACTGGACCATACACACCCGAATCTGTATGTACACCTCAATGAGGATGACAGTGGACATCAGGACTGTCTTGTGGTTTCTTGAGGAGACTCATGCAAGATTCTTGTGGAGTCATTCTTGGTTGGGAGGGTTAGGATTCATTGTGAATCATCTTCCTATGTTGAGATAATGACTGCGCAGGTTATAGAGATGTTCAAAGTCTCTGAAGACTGTATTATAAAAATAATCTTAATACATATGCTTGATTTTAAATTGTGTCATTGAACTTTTGTTACAGGAATGTTCAAACCTTCACAAAAGTAGAGAGGATGGAATAATGAGTTGCCAACATTGCAATAATTAAGAGCATTTTGCCAATCTTATTTCATCTTTCCTAACTTTTTTTTTTTTTAGTTTTGGTGTTACGTAAGGCAAGTTTCAAGTGTCATATCATATAATGAGTGAATCACTATGTTTCATTTACGGAGATCTCCTTAAAAAGTACCTAAGTTTTCTATCACTATCACACTTAACAAAGTAGTATTTTAATATCTGCTAGTACATAATCCATCTCAAATTTCTCTAAATGTCTCAAAAATATTATTTAATAGTTGTATATTTGAATTAAGGTCTAATCAAGGTCTTCATACGACATTTACCTGAGAGGTCTCTTAAGTGTCTTTTAGTTTATAAGAAGAGTTCTCTGAACTCAAATAAATTTGCAAGAAAAAAACAACCCCATCAAAAAGTGGGCGAAGGATAAGAACAGACACTTCTCGAAAGAAGACATTTATGCAGCCAAAAGACACATGAAAAAATGCTCGTCATCACTGGCCATAGAGAAATGCAAATCAAAACCACAGTGAGATAACATCTCACACCAGTTAGAATGGAGATCATTAAAAAGTCAGGAAACAACAGGTGCTGGAAAGGATGTGGAGAAATAGGAACACTTTTACACTGTTGGTAGGAGTGTAAACTAGTTCAACCATTGTGGAAGTCAGTGTGGCAATTCCTCAGGGATGTAGAACTAGAAATACCATTTGACCCAGCCATCCCATTACTGGGTATATACCCAAAGGACTATAAATCATGCTGCTATAAAGACACATACACACATATGTTTATTGCACCACTATTCACAATAGCAAAGACTTAGAACCAACCCAAATGTCCAACAATGATAGACTGGATTAAGAAAATGTGGCACATATACACCATGGAATACTATGCAGCCATAAAAAATGAAGAGTTCATGTCCTCTGTAGGGACATGGATGAAGCTGGAAACCATCATTCTCAGCAAACTATCACAAGGACAAAAAACCAAACACTGCATGTCCTCACTTATAGGTGGGAATTGAACAATGAGAACACATGGACACAGGAAGGGGAACATCACACCCCGGGGCCTGTTGTGGGGTAGGGGGAGGGGGGAAGGATAGCATTAGGAGATATACCTAATGTTAAATGACAAGTTAATGGGTGCAGCACACCAACATGGCAAATATATACATATGTAACTAACCTGCACTTTGTGCACATGTACCCTAGAACTTAAAGTATAATAAAAAAAATGAAATATTGAGGATATTTGTTTGTTGAAGAAACCATATTATTTGTCCTAGATTATGAATTTGACTGATTGCATTTTCCTGGTGCTATTTATCCTCTTTTAACTGTCAGTTGTATCTAAAGCTTGATTAGATTCAGGAGAAATTTTGGGGAGGAAAAATACTTTCTGGGTTTTTCTGTGCACTTGCTGTTGCATCATGTCAAGGGAAGCAATAGGCACATTTGGAGAGTATATTAATACTCTTAGTAGGATTAGTGTTGGCAAATGGCTCCACTTATGAAGATTTCCTTCAAACTTCTCCCTAAAAATTATATCAGTAATTGTCTAGATCTATTATTTAACTAAGGGTTACAAAATAGTGGATTTTCTAAAGCTATCATTTTTTTCAGCATTTATCAGGTGATTTTTTTTTTTTTTTTTTTTTTTTTGAGATGGAGTCTCGCTCTGTTGCCCAGGCCAGAGTGCAGTGGCACGATCTCGACTCACTGCAAGCTCTGCCTCCCAAGAAAGGTTCACGCCATTCTCCATTGCCCAGGCCAGAGTGCAGTGGCACGATCTCGACTCACTGCAAGCTCTGCCTCCCAAGAAAGGTTCACGCCATTCTCCTGCCTCAGCCTCCTGAGTAGCTGGGACTACAGGCGCCCGCCACCACGCCTGGCTAATTTTTTGTATTTTTAGTAGAGACGGGGTTTCACCGTGTTAGCCAGGATGGTCTCAATCTCCTGACCTCGTGATCCACCCGCCTCAGCCTCCCAAAGTGCTGGGATTACAGGCGTGAGCCACTGTGCCCGGCCTATCAGGTGATATTCTTATATACTGGAAGACTTTTCCTTGTTAACTACTTGGTTGTTGAAATGGAATTCAATAATGAGGTCAGAATAAACACTTGCCCCTTTCTCCTTTCTCACCAGTCATCAGAATGACAATTGCATGCTGGCAGCCTCCCTCCTTTATTGTCTGTGTATCACTATTAATTCATGGATTTTTAGTTATTTGATGTATTCCGATTTATTGCAATCATTTTTCTCCTACATCCACAAACTGTCCCATCTTTAGCCAGAGGAAGCCCCTTCTAGTTGGCTTTTATCTCCTTTTGAAATAATACCAATAGTTTTCAAAGGTGTGCATATGCTTTCTGTTCCAATTAATTGTACCAAGCTCATCTTATTCATTTCCTATTCCATACGTGCAACCAACTGCTAGTTCAAGGAACCCTGATTCCTTTTCCAGAAATGGCATCTAGAGAATAAATCTGGGGCAAAGGGAGCGCTCATTGTCATTGAGTTGTCATTGCTTCCAGATTTTTTTGGCCGACAGAGAGAGGAAACACATATATTTTAGAAGAACAAAAATAAGCCTTAAGTGCACACTGATAGTTCCAATACCACTTGCGAACCAGAAGAGTTCACTCAACACCTTTAATTTTACACCAGTATCTTTTTTCTCCTTTGCTGATAGCCCTAGTGCCTACTAACAACAGTGTAATTGTACTAGATTCAGTGTATAAACCACTATACCTGTGCACATTTGACTTTATTTTTGTGTGGAGCAGCCTCAGGAACTGCTTTAACTTTTCCCATGGTCCAGCATGAGTCAGGTTCATGTTGCCTTCACTGCCCCAAGACCAAGGGTATCATTGGACAGGATGGTTGCTTGACTCTCCTTTCACTTGTAGTTTATATCCTGGCCACATTTTCTCCTTGCTGGGCTTGTTTCTCCATCCTCCTGTCCCAGGGGTTTCCCTGTCGCAGCTGAGGCACCCTGCAGGATTTGCAAATCCCGATGTAAGTGAGGGAGTATTAGCTTCCCCTGAATTACTTTGGCCACTGAGACATAAAGAACATATGCTTATCCTTTCCTCTCACACTATCCAAAGATTCAGTAGTTTCATGATACTTTCTTAAAGATGCTCTGTAAAACCAAAAATTCAATGTATCCTAAAGCTTGGACCAGCTTTGCAATACAGTTTCATATAGTGTTGGCTCTCCCTCCTGTCTATCTTTACTTCCTTCCTCTCTCATTCTCGAGTCCCTAGAATTGTACTCCCCAATAAAATGTTTACAGAAATTTTTTGCCTTAGGATTTGTTTCCTAGGGAACCCAGTCTAAACAATTTATCAATTACTTAATCCTGCAAAATATGCACAATAATTTCAAAATAACCATACCCAAATCACTCCTAACAAAAACTATTGAAATATCTGTTTGCAATTCCTTCTGTCCCAGAATATATCCCACAAGGGTGAATGTCAAAATATGTTCATCAGCTTAGTTTGAAACAATTCTTCTTTTTGTATTTAAAAATGTTTTTTTATTTTAAAAAATTTACAAGTAATAATTGTACATATTCATGGGACACATAGGGATGTTTTGAGACATATAATGTGTGGTGATCAGATCAGAGTAATTAGCATACCCATCATCTCAAACGTTTGTCATTTCTTTGTGTTGGGAACATTCAATATCCTCCTTTTAGCTATTTGAAACTATGTATTATTGTTAACTACAGTCATCCTTCAGTGGTATAGAACACTAGAACTTATTGAGCCTATCTTACCAGAATTCTGTATCCTTTAGCAAATCTCTCCCTATCCCTCCCTTCCCCCTATACTTCCCAGCCTCTAGTATCTTCTGTTCTAGTTTTCCAAAGGAAGAAAATCATTATATCAGAGAGACATCTGCACCTCCATGGTATTTGCAGCACTATTAACAATAGCCAAGATACGGAATCAAACTAGGTGTCCAACAGATTAATGAATAAAAAAAACTGTGGTATATATGTACACCATGGAATACTATTCAGCCACAAAAAAGAATGAAATCTTGTCATTCGAGACAACATGAATGGAACTGGAGGACATTATATTAAGTGAAATAAGCCAAGTACAGAAAGTTAAATATCGCATGTTCTCATTCATATGTGGAAGCTAAAATAGTTGATCTCATAGAAGTGAAAAGCAGAACAGAGGATACTGGAAGCTGGGAATGGTAGGAGGAAAAGGAAGGATAGGAAGAGAATCGAAACAATTCTTCTTTGTGTAGTCATGCCACCATTTTGATAGTAAGATAGTTTGATTTGATTTGTCTTACATTTAAATTTTTTTTAAAATTATGAAACATGTTTACATTGTTACCCTGTCAAATTATGAAAGGAGATGTATTCAGAGGAGGAGTGCATGTTTCCACCCCTTTCTCACCCCTCCTTTTTTTTTGTTTAGATAGAGTCTCATTCTGTTGCCCAGGCTAGAGTGCAGTGATGCCATGCACGATCTCCGCTCACTGCAACCTCTGCCCCCTGAGTTCAAGTGATTCTTGTGCCTCAGCCTTGGGAGTAGCTGGGATTACAGGCATGTGCCACCACACCCAGCTAATTTTTGTATTTTTGGTAGAGATGGAGTTTCACAATGTTGGCCAGGCGGGTCTCTAACTCCTGGTCTCAAGTGATCCACCCACCTCAGCTTCCCAAAGTGTTGGGATTACAGGCGTGAGCCACTGCACCCGGCTTTCCTTCCCTTTAGTAGTGGCTTTTTCTTGGTTTTGTTTTGGCTTATTCTTTCATATTTTTCCAGTCTTTTGCTATCAGAAATAGTATTTCTATGGACACAATCTAAGTTTTTATATACACAGATTTCTTGGCAAAACATAACGGAGATAAACATACAGTGAGTGGCTACCTGAATTTTTTACTCATCCGCTCAGTTACATGCTATAGTTTACTGAGGACAAATTTGCACATAAAATTCCTTGCAAAAATACTATTGAGTGTAAAAAGCAAATTGGATAAGTATCTATCTATCTATCTATCTATCTATCTATCTATCTATCTATCTATCTATATCTATCTATCCATCCTGTCTATCTAGAGATGTCACAACAGGGTGGCATCCCAGGACAGGAAAAAAGGGACTAGAATAAAGGATAATGATGGAAACAGAATTGAAAAAATATATGTATCTTTTTGTGTAATAAAATAATATAATAAAGAGGCTGTGGCCATAGTCGGAAACCCCATTTTCTCATCATCAGAATGATTTGAGTAGAGTGTATTCGTGTCTGAGAAATACAATTGAGGAACCTGTTGATCTGTTAAGCGGCTTTTCAAAATCGGGGTATATTTATGATGCAATATTTACTTATAAAAAAACACAGTAAAATTATACCTCTACCATTATTGCTATGTATTAATGTCTCCCGTATTCAGAAAAGGAGCAAAAGAGAACTCTGAAGTGTAGAAGAGTTGTGGTAGGTGTGGTAGGATTGTGAATGATTTTTTTTTTTGAGACAGAGTCTCGCACTGTTGCCCGTGCTGGAGTGCAGTGGTGCGGTCGTGGCTCACTGCAACCTCTGCCTCCCAGGTTCAAGCACTTCTCCTGCCTTAGCCTCCTGAGTAGCTGGGATTACAGGCACCCATCACCATGCCCAGCTTTTTTTTTTTTATTTTTTTAGTATTTTTAGTAGAGATGGGGTTTCACCTTGTTGGCCAGGCTGGTCTCAAACTCCTGACCTTGTGATTCAGCTGCATCGGCCTCCCAAAGTGCTGGGATTACAGGCGTGGGCCACCGCACCCGGCAGTGAATGATTTTTAATGCCCTTTCTTCTTTTCAGTTAATGCAACAGTTGAACAAGAACATTTTAAAATAAATGCAGATGTCCAATCTCTTTCTCCCTTGAAAGTCACCCAAACTGAAAAGAGAATAAGAAATATAAGTATGTACTTCATTTGTCAACGAAACTAGGATATTGATAAATATGTTCACAGTATATGAGTAAAGAAGTAAAATAGAAGCATGATAAAAATCAGACTAATTATCAACAGAAAATGAAAAAAATTATGTAATGAAGGGTTGGAGAACTAAAGATAATGAAGTTTATTTGTCTCCCCAAACCAAAAAAGTGCTGTAATTGTGGTCATTGTGTATCGTAGAAGGTGAGAGTAAAGTAAGAAAATGTTTTACAGAATGGATGGAGTGTGTGACAAGACTTAGTTGGATATTTAAAGAAATAAATAAAAACAAAGAAGACAATTTCTAAACTGAAAAAAATTGATAATACTAAGAACTTATTATGTGACACGGACCATTTTAAGAATTTACTTGATTTAACTCAATTAATCCTCATGTAATCTTATGAGGTATTCAGTATTGCTATCTCCATTTTCTATGTATAAATAGCTTGTTCTATTTTACTGCAGAACAGTATTCAATTGTTTAGATGTATCACAGTTTGTTAATCCATTCACCAGCTGTTTCCAATTTGGGGCTACCATGAATAAAACTGCTATAAATATTTACATATGCAGTTCTACAGATCTACATTGATTTAAAAATCCTCGTTGAGGTTTCAAGATCCCAAAAAGGAAAGGAATTCTGGAGAGAAAGTAAAAGGACTTTTAATTAGAAGTCTAGATTTATTTTTAAGTCCTATTAAGATAATTTTTCTGTAGAAATAGATTTAATGCATAGAGCAACAGAAAAGAGCCCTAAAGAGAACTACAGATGTGTAGGAAATTGTTATATGAAGAGAAAGCATAGAAACCAGTGGAGGGAGTGCATGAAATATAAGTATTTGGTTTGATGCAAGTAGTCATTTTTGTTGCAACAGTAAAAAGAAAAATATTATAAATAAACCCACTGTAAACATCTCCATAGAGGCTTTTCTGTGAATATGAGTTTTTACTTTCCTTAGGTAAATTTTTAGGAGCATTGAATTTTATGGTAGCTATATGTTTAACTTTATAAGAAACTGACAAACCATTTTTGAAAGTGGCTGTACCATCTGCATTTGCAGCAGTTATGTAGGAGAGCTGGGGCTCTCTTTCCTCACCAGGACTTGTTATTGATGGTTTTTCTTTTTTCTTTTTTGCCATTCCAGTAAGCATGTAGTGATATTTTGTCGTGGTTATAATTTGCATTTCCCTGATGATCAATGATGTTGACTCTGTTTTCATGGTCACATTTATTTACCATCTGTATGTTTTCTTTAGTGAAGTAATTTGAATTTTTGTCCATTTTAAAAATTGGGTTGTTTTTATTACATTTTGGGACTACTTCATGTAGTCTTATATATAAGACATATATAAGACTACATGTAGTCTTATATATAAGACATATATAAGTCTTATATATAAGACATATATATATAAAAGACTACATATATGTATATATGTATATATACGTATATATGTGTGTATATATATATAAGACTACATGTAGTCTTATATATATATAAGTCTTATATATAAGACATATAAGACTACATGTAGTCTTATATATAGACTACATATTTGTCTTTTCTTGTTTTATGGCTTGTCTTTTTATTCTCTGAACTGTCTTTCTCAGAGCAGAGGTTTTTTAAGTATGCTAAAGTCCAATTTATCAATGTTTTCTTTATGAGTCATGGTTTTTGGTATCATGTTGAAGCAATCTTTGCCTAATCCATGATTAAAAATATTTTCCACGTTTGTATGTTTTAAGTTTTACATTTTGATCTATGATCCGTTTTGAGTTACTTTTCTATAATGCATGAGATATAAGTCCCTGTTCATTTTTCTGCATATGGATAGCCAATTGTACCCACACTACTTGTTGGAAAGACTATGCTTCTTTCATTAAATTCTTCCATTAAATTTCCTCTTTGTCAAAATAAATTGGCTGTATACGCGTAGACTCTATTTCTGGATTCCTTCTTCTGCTCCAAGGGATCTCTGTGCCTAGCCTTTTATTATCACACTGTCTGACAGGATGAGTCTTCTGATGTTCTTTAAAAAAATGTTTTAGCCATTCTAGTTTTTTTTTGTGTGTGCCATTTCATAAAAAATTTAGAATCAGGCTGGATGCGGTGGCTCATGCCTGTCATCCCAGCACCTCGGGAGGCTGAGGCGGGCAGATCACGAGGTCAAGAGACCGAGACCATCCTGGCCAACATGGTGAAACCCCGTCTCTACTGAAAATAACAAAAATTAGCTGGGCGTGGTGGCAGGCGCCTGTAATCCCAGCTACTTGGGAGGCTGAGGCAGGAGAATCGCTTGAACCTGGGAGGCAAATGTTGCAGTGAGCCCAGACTGTGCCACCTCACTCCGTCTAAAAAAAAAAAAAAAAAAAAAAAAAAAAAAAAAAATTAGAATCAAGCTTCTGAATTTACAAAAAAAGATTTACAATTTTGATTGGGTTTACATTGAATCTATAATTAATTTGGGGGAAACTGACAATGATATTGAGTCTCTATTACTTGACTTTTTTCTTTCCTCCGTCATTTGTGGTTGTCAGCATAGAGATCCTGCATAATTTTTGTTAAGTTTACTTTGTGTTTTTGGTGTCATTGCAAATGCAACTTTAAAAAAGTTTCAATTCTCAGTTCTTCACTGTTACTATACAGAAATACAATGGATGTCTATATGTCTACCTTTTTTACTGAAACCTCTCTAGAGTCAATTATTAGTTTAAGCAACTATTTCTGTAGGCACTCTCTTTTTCTCTCTCCTTACCTTCCTGCCTCTTTCTCTCCTTCCTTTCTTGCCTCATTTTTGGTGCGATAATTTTCAATATGATGTTTAATAGCAGTGGTGAAAATGAACTTCCATACTTCATTCCTAATCTTAGAGGAAATATGTCAGTCTTTTACCATTCCAAATGATGTTATTTGTAAATGTTTTGCAGATATGTTTATCAGATTAAGGCTGTTCACTTCTATACCTACTTAGCTGAGAGTTTTGATCATGAATGGATATTGAATTTTATTAATGTGTATTGACAATACATATTATATTAAATGCTTTTAGAATGTTGAGGACACTTATATTTATTTTCATGAAGGGTAGTAGTCTGTGGTTTTCTTTTCTTATAATTTCTTAATCTGGTTTTGGAATTGAGGTAATCCTGGATTAACAAAATTAGTTAGGAAATGCTCCCTCTTTCTCTGTAATCTGGAAGATTCCATGTAAAAGAAGTATTATTTCTTACTTAAGTGAGTGTGCTGGATCTAGTTATGTTAATTTTGTATTTGTGTTGCTTAGGTTTTCCCAAGATTCTTAAAACTGCGACTACTGTCTTTCATTAATTTTGGAACATTATTGGTCATTATACATTAAAATGCTTTTTCTACTCAATTCTCTATCTCTTTGACTTTTGGAACTCCAATTAGGCATACATTAGACTATGCACCATTGTTCCATAGCTCTTTGATCCTATTATTTTTTTCACTTTTTGTATGTGTGTTTCTTGTCTTCAGGTTCACTGATTCTTTCCTGTGCTGTATCCAGTCTACTGATAAGCCCATCTAAGTAATTTTTATCTCTAATGTCTTA
Source organism: Pongo pygmaeus (assembly GCF_028885625.2). Classification (NCBI taxonomy): domain Eukaryota; kingdom Metazoa; phylum Chordata; class Mammalia; order Primates; family Hominidae; genus Pongo; species Pongo pygmaeus. The sequence continues at coordinate 125,639,753 of NC_072384.2, forward strand.
TCTTTCATTTTAGCATTTTCATTTGTCATTTTCTTACAGTTTCTCTTGTAAGTTCCCCCATTTGTTCATACATGTACTCCGTCTTTTTTTTTTCACTAAACTCCTTAGCATTTTTTACTGTAGTTTTTAAAATTATTGGTATGATGTATACAAAATCTCGCTCTCTGGTTGTCTTTATATCTTTATTGTTTGACAATGGCTGTGTGTGTGTGTCATATTTTTGGAGAATGCCAAACATTGTGTGTAAAAGAACCCTATAGACAGAAGTCGATAATAGTTACTCCTGGAAATGAGCATGTTTGTCAGTTTTGTCTATTGTTTAGCTGTGCCTGGGTTTTCTTGTCACTATAACTACTTTGAGTATGCACATATTTCAAATTCCTCTTGTAATGGACTGCAGCTACCTTGTGCTTAGTATGAACACTGGAGTATCAGAGTTTGTTTCCATGTCCTTTTAGCAGATCATACACAGCTATACTATAGAGAGGGTCTCTGTCTGTACTCCTGCCTTCTCCCACCAGTAGACTGACTGTTCTTGTTTATTACTTGGTACAAGACTCATGTTAGGACAGAGTGATTGTCTTATTTCTCCTGCTGAATTCGAGTCCGTGTTATTTGAGCCACAGGAAATAGATATTTTTGCATTTCTGACTTTTCCTACCATGGGAACAAAACTTTATTTATAACAGTAGAGTCTTGGTATGAGCATATTTTCTCCTTTTCTCCATTGGCTTCTCCCTTTTTCTGCCTTGCTCTGTCTAAGCAAGGATAGTTCCTCAGTTCCTGTGTCCTGTCTGTCTCTCCCCAGAAGGACTTGGACATTTCAGCATTCAGTTCATCCAGTTGCCTTGGGACGTCAGCTCTCACATGGGCTTCCAGAATGGTTTAGGATCTGTGGATTATGCAACTTTTTCTTGCTGCTAGTGTGGGAGGGATCGTTTCTTGGAATCTTCTGTATTCTGTGAACCCAGGCAGGATTTTAACCAAAAATTGGTACATATTTGGTGATGGAAGAGGAGGAAGGGGATGAATCAGCTAAAATACTCCTCTGCTAAGTAAATGACTAAGGATGATGCTTACAATTGATGACTCACCAGACTGCAATGAAGGTAAATAATATAATAATGTTAAAAGATTTGTAAGTGGTCGCCTCTGAGAAGGAAAGTGGTCGTAAACTACTGATGAGTAAACCAGTATGGAAGAGAAGCAAGTAACTTCTTTTATGTTTCAAGCTTTTGGCGTTACTTTTTACATGCCTTATATGTGTTATTTTGACCAGAACTATTTTTTTTTAATTTATTAATTTTTTTTTTTTCAGTTGAGGAAACATCTTTTTTCTTTTTAAACTGGGAGGAATTTTGTTGCTTTAGAGAAAAAGAAAAAAATCATAGTCAAATGTAGAACATCCATGTGATACAGAAACATTCAAAAAGAGGAAAAAAACACAAAAAAGAAAAAAAAAACCCACAAATATCCATTACTTAGAATCAATTATGGTCAACATCTTGTAATAATATTTCTAGAAATTCTCCACACAATTACAATCAGATGAATAAATAGATTGAGAAATTATATATGTTATGTTATAGTTTTCCGTTAAAAAATGGTATGTATTTTCTTAATCCAGTCTATCATTGATGGACATTTGGGTTTGTTTACTATGCAGCCATAAAAAAGGATGAGTTCATGTCCTTCGTAGGGACATGGATGAAACTGGAAACCATCATTCTGAGCAAACTATTGCAAGGACAGAAAACCAAACACCACATGTTCTCACTCATAGGTGGGAATTGAACAATGAGAACACCTGGACACAGGGTGGGGAACATCACACACCGGGGCCTGATGTGGGGTGGGGGTAGGGGGGAGGGATAGCATTAGGAGAAATACCTAATGTAAATGATGAGTTAATGGGTGCAGCACACCAACATGGCACATGTGTACATATGTAACAAACCTGCACGTTGTGCAAATGTACCCTAGAACTTAAAGTATAATAAAAAAGGTATGTATTAAAAACCAATGAGTACACTAATTTACTTATTAATCCAGTTTATTATTATTTTATTTATTTTATTTAATTTTTGAGACGGAGTTTTGCTTTTGTCGCCCAAGCTGGAGTGCAATGGCATGATCTCGGTTCACTGCAACCTCTGCCTCCTGGGTTCAAGCGATTCTCCTGCCTCAGCTTCCCATGTAGCTGGGAGTACAGGCATGCGCCACCATGCCCAGTTAATTTTGTATTTTTAGTAGAGACTGGGTTTCTCCATGTTGGTCAGGCTGGTCTTGAACTCCTGACCTTAGGTGATCTGCCCACCTCGGCCTCCCAAAGTGCTGGGATTACGGATGTGAGCCACCACACCCTGCCCATAGTTTATTATTATACAGAAATTAAAAATGCAACCAGAGGGGTTCGAATTTTTCCCTTAAACACCACAACTAATTTATGACAGAGTCAGGACTAGTATTCAGATTTTTTGACAGTAACATCTGTGTTTTTTTCCAACTCAGTAGGTTATTTATTATTTGGGTTTTTGACATTACTGGCTTTTTGCAAGCTATCATAATGAATTTTCACTAGTTTTGCAAGATATATTTTCTTGAGTCATATCTGGCTTTGCCACCTAATTAACCTTTAACTATATTTGATAATTTTAAGTAAGAGAAAAATGTTCTTACTGCAGACAAGGATCCAAAAAAGAAGAGTTTTAAACGTCAAACTATTTTTGTGAATCCAGAATCTGTGCATAAATAGATTTTTTAAGTAATGGAGCGAACAGTGATCCCAAACAAGCTAGATTCAAATTCATATTTATTCAAACATTTTTACAGTGACTTTGATAAGTAAAAGTGTCTATACATTTACCAATTAGTGGCCATCAACTGGGGGAAAGCATTTCAAAGAAACTTTAAAATCTTGAATATTTTTAAAAAGTCTGTAGAAGGGCTTCTTTAAGCATTCTGACTATGAATAGTTCTAATTATCTAAGTTATAATTAATATATGTATTTACCAAGAGAGTAAAATTGAAAAGGGCTTTCCTCTTTTTAATTTTTCTTCTTAAATTTTCATAGCAATATATTGACAGATAGTAATAGAACTTCCACTTCACCTTCACTTTGAAAGGCTTAACTATATTAGAAATCGATATGGACAAAAGTGTTGATTATTCATTTATTGTTCATTATTATCTCAAAGTATTCTTCTTGTAAGCTATCATTCATTTAAAAATTGAGGAAAGAACAATTACAATGCTGTGTTAAGATATTTTGAGGAAGAAATGCCTTCAGATATTTTTACTGTACATCTTGATGGTTTTGGTCTATTGAAACCATCTTCCATTATTTCAAACAAAATTATAACATCATCTATAATTAGAAGTGTTCTTACTCTCTCTCCACATTTTACATCTTGATTAGGAGTTTAAAGAACAGGGCCTGATTATGATGGTAACATCCAGCCATCTGCAAGTCAAGGAAAATCCATTCTAAATTGTAAGTAGTGTGGGAAAGCCCAAAGAAGATCTAGGTTTTTTCCATGCTGGATCTCAATGCTCTTTTTTCACTCCAAATAATTTCTTATAAATTTTTATGACCTCTGGATTCTTTTCATTTGCAGATGCCTTATTGGGTGATTCAGCACAAGTATGTTGATACTTTCTTTTGGGAGGTTTGGAGATTTAGTCATTTCAGATGTAGACGGTCAGTTCTAGGTAGGGTGACCAACTGGTCCCAGTTGGCTCAAGAGTGTCTTGATTTTAAACCTGAAAGTCTTGCATCATGGAAACCCACTAAGTCCCTGGTGAACTGGGATGTTTGGTCACCCTACTTTGAGGTGGCAGGAGCTCATTTTTATACGGAATGTCTGGCATGCTTAGTAAAATTAGAATAGAATTTTGTTAAGGCTGTGTTTCTGATGACTCACTTTACAAATATACAGTTGACCCTGGAATAATATTGCGTGGGTTCAATTATATGTGAATTTTCTTCTGCCTTTATCACCCTCGAGACAGCAAGACCAACCCCTCCTCTTCCTATTCAGCCTCCTCAACATGAAGATGATGAGGATGAAGACGTTTGTGATGATCTTTCACTTAATGAATAGTAAATGTGATATATTTTCTCTTCCTTATGATTTTCCTCATAATATTTTCTGTAGCTTACTTTATTGTAAGAAAACAGTATATAATACATACAACATATAAAATATGTGTCAGTCTACTGTTTATGTTATTGGTATGGCTTCTGGTCAACAGTAGGCTATTGATAGTTAAGCTTTTAGGGAGTCAAAAATTATAGGATGCTTTTTGACTGTGTCGGAGATTGGCACTCTTAGCCTCCATGGCATTGGAACATGGGTTAACTGTACTTAGCAACTATGTGAGTGAATGGATCTTTCCCCAAAATATCACCTTTCCCCTGCCCGCTGGCCAAAGATTATGGATACTTCCTTTGTTACACAATGGTTCATTCCTTGCTGATATATAAACATTTCAAAACATTTCACTTCAGGCTGCTTATCTTTATTCACTAGAATGAATGATGTCTAGGTGTTTCCTTAGGAATAATTCTTAGGAAATATTGGGTTCTATGAAAAATATAGCACTGAAATCCAAATTTATCTCCATTTCTAGCTCATGAATTAGTTGCATTCAAGCAAACAACTGCTTAGAAGATTGAAATTTGCATTTTGATTAAAATGTCTTACTTTTGAAACAATTTAATAAAACTTTAATGTTATCAGCTTTTTCTGTAGAACCACAGTACTATTTTAAATTCTTACTCATAATTACCAGGATACATTAAAGTAAAATTTATATTCTTGGTAAAATATCAGACTATTGTATGATTAAATTATAGGTGTTGGCTGGGTGTGGGGGCTCACGCCTATAATCCTAGCATTTTGGGAGGCTACCGGGGGTGGATTGCTTGAGCTCAGGAGTTTGAGACCAGCTTGGGCAACATGGTGAAACCCTGTCTCTATAAAAAATACAAAAAGTACCTGGGTGTGGTGGCTCACGCCTGTAATTTCAGCTATTTGGGAGGCTGAGCCCAGGGAAGTCAGGCTCCTGTGAGTAGTGATCACGCTACTGCACTCTATCCTGGGTGACAGAGTGAGACTTTGTCTTGAAAAAAAAAATTACAAGTGTTTGTGTCTACTGTCTTCACTGCTTATTTTAGTTTAACCACTACTTTCTAATTTATTTAATGATATATCACATAATTATAGTTTGTTTTCAAATTAAGATTTTCTTTTAAGTGCTAGCATAACTTATTGACACATGTATAAAGATCTGAGCATAAGTACAAAGTAGAAGGATAGAAAGTCTTATGATGGCATGTTAATGATTGTTGATGCTATTCATGGCATTGAACTCTCAGGAACAGGATCAGTACCACAGGTTTCTGCAAATTCCTGTACTTCTTAGTCTCCTTTCCCTTCCTACTTTTATTTCTATTTTTTATTAGTAGGTAGTGTGAATCTCTGTCCCTGCTGAAATGCATATTCATTTTCTTGTTAGTACGTAGGAAACAGTGACTGCTGTTATAGAGAGGTATTATTTTGATTTTGCATGCTTTCTGTTCTGTCATAATCACCTATTCCCAGAGTTGCTTTGAAATTATGGATAATTCAAGTGAGCTTACTAATCAGATTTCTAGTTTCTGGCTCATTTCCTTGACTTCCCTCACAAGCATATTCCATACCCTCATCCCTCTGTTCAAGTCTCCAGGCACTTGTCTGCCTCATCTCCGGCACATCCTTGCCTAGTCCCAGCCAAGGACACTGCTTCCTGTGTTACAGAGAAAGCAGACCCTTTCAGGCATACATTGCCTTGAACATCAGCCTCTCCCTCCACAAATTGATTCCTATTTACATTGTTTCTTCCTTATCATTTCAGATTTTTAAAATGCTACCTCACCAGTCCCATCTCTTGAATCTCTCTGAGCAGGACTTTGTGGTTTATTTCTGCACTCTTAGGGCCTGTCCTTATACTCAGGGCATGTTAGGTAGGTAGTAATTTAATGGAATGAATGAGTGAACACTAGGCAGTGTTAGGGAATACTAGACATGAACAATCAATAGTAAAATGAAGATTAAAATTTATTTTGACTTCTGATCAGATATATTAAAGTAGTTCTTAAACAGAGTGTAGCAGGTACTTAAATGAGCAAATTGTATTTGATATTGAAATCATAATTCCACAAACAACTATCTGTCCCCAGGTACCCCCTGATCTTAAGTAAATGGGATTTCGATGCCTTCAAATCAATTACAAAGAGATTTAGGGCATTGTTTTATTTTTTATAGGACTAAGATGAATTTATGAAAATGTGGTTTAGAGATACTTTCAAATGTGATTGATGATTTTGATTTCCACTGGTATTGCTATGAAATCACATGGAATTAAATTGGTCACATTAAATTACCTAACATTTGCATATGCATAATAACGTTTTAAAGATTGAAACGTTTCCTGTGCTGAGAAAGGGAATTCTGAAGATGTATTTAAAATTTATTCAACTGATGCTAGTGAACTAGAAAATTTTCTGCATTACGTTGTTTTTCGAGATGAAAATAGCTTCACTAAATTATATTATAAAATAATGTGTTTATAAAAAACCATATGCATTCATAAATGAATTGGATGATTCAGAAAAGTGAATATGACTACTCATAAATGATCACTATTACTGTTTCTATATATAGTCTACACACAGTATTGAATATGTTTTACAAAAGTGGATTCATACTATTTTGTAAATTTCATTTTTTTAAAACAATATGCTATGAGCAGCTTTCCATGCTAATAAGGGTAATTCCACATTCTCACTTTTAACGGCTCCAAAGCATTCAATTAGTGAAAGCACAAAAAAAATCCAACCAATTTCTTATGATTGAACCATAAAGTTTTAAAGATTATGCCACTAATATAAAAATGCTGTGTAAAATATCAAAATGCATTTATTTTTCTACACATTTGATAATTTTATTAGGATAAATGCCTGAAAGTAGAAATGCATATTCAAAGGACATATACATATTTAAGGATCTGTATCTATGTGTGCTCTGTGTGTGTGTGTGTGTGTGTGTGTGCGCGTGTGTAGCCCAAGTATGGTGATTTAATCCAGCTGATTGGTCAAGTCAAAGAATGACATATCATGTATTTTTGGCCAATGAACATAAGGGAAGTTGGCTGGGGCATCTTAGAATTGTTTTTTCGCTATGAAAACTATTTATGAACTGGAACTTTTCTTTGGCCTCTAGTCTCCAGTGTTGATGTCTGAAGCTGTGATAGATTTAGGTTCATGAGGAAGCCAGCCAGTAAGAAAAGACATACTCTCCAAGAATGGCACGGTGATAAAGATGGCAAGATCCTGATGATGGCAATAAGCCAGTGAATCCACCAATCCTCGACTCACCTTGCCTCCATAGTTTTGTTATTTATTTAATGAAAATCCTTTGGCATAAAGCAGAATTCTCAAAGTGAGAATATGAGGGGTTCTTGAGACCCTTTTAGAAAGTCAATGAATTCAAAACTATTTTCAAATTATTCTATGAAAATATTTGCCCTTTTCTCTCTCATTCTTCAGCTTACACAGTGGAATTTTTCAGAGGCTAGGTGATGTGTAATTTGGCAACAGATTGAATACAGAAGCAGATATGAGAATCTGGCTGTCTTCTATAAACCAGATGTTAAAAGATTAGTAAAAATGTAAAATGATTCTCATTAAAGTTTTGGAAAAATTTTCGAAGAATGGATTATTTATGTTAACATGTGATGGGTTTATTTTGTTATTTTTAAATGAATTAGTCGGTATATTCTTAAAAATATATCATTTTTATTTCTGGTATAGTAAATACTAACAGAAAACATCCAAATAAACAAAAGTTTTAGAAACCTCAAACATTTTTAAGAATTTGTGGGGGCCTGGCCTGGTGGCTCATGCCTGTAATCCCAGCACTTCAGGACGCTGAGGCGGGTGTATCATGAGGTCAGGAGATCGAGACCATCCTGGCTAACATGGTAAAACCCTGTCTCTACTAAAAATACAAAAAATTAGCCAGGCATGGTGGCGGGCGCCTGTAGTCCCAGCTACTCGGGAGGCTGAGGCCCGAGAATGGCGTGAACCCGGGAGGCAGAGCTTGCAGTGAGCCGAGATCACACCACTGCACTCCAGCCTGGGTGACAGAGCCAGACTCTGTCTTAAAAAAAAAAAAAAAAAAAAAAAAAAAAAGAATTTGTTGTGGGATTGTCTTGGTTTGTTCAGGCTGCCATAACAAAATACCATAAGCTAGGTGGCTATTAACAACAGAATTCATCTCACAGTTCTGGAGTCTGAGGAGTCCAAGGTCAAGGCTTTGTCAGATTTGGAACCACTTTCTGGTTCATAGATGGCACCTTCCTGCTGTGTCCTCACATGGTGGAAGGGGCAAGGTAGTTCTCTGGGTTCTCTTTTAAAAGGTCATTAATCCCATTCATTAGGGCTCTGCCCTCGTGACCTAATCAATTCTCAGAGACCTCATCTCCAAATACACATTGGAGATTAGGTTTCAACATATGAATTTTAGCGGGACATAAACATTCAGACTACAGCAGGGATCCTGAGACCAAAGTTTTTGAGAACCACTGGCCTAAACCAATGTCATTTCATTGTCTTTTGGCAGTGAATAAGACAACATTGTTGTTGTTTTTTTACAATAAACAATGTTATTATTTGACAATAAATAAGAATTGTTTTTGAAGGAAGTAGTGGTGGTAAGTCCAATCTAACATTTTTGCCAGAATGATTTTAGAATTTTAATTTATCCTTAAAGGATATTAACTAGCTCAGAAATGTTTCCATGTTGTAAAATGACTAAGCATATTTTTCTCTGTCTTTTCTTCTTCATTTTTTCCCATTAATTTTGTATGAGATACAGAGATCCCTTTCATCTACAAATGTTTATTTTTTCCTTTCAAATTTTCTCTTTTTTCTTTCAACTTACTGCCTGTCATCTTTTATTGACTCTTGAGTCTTTCTCTACATTTTCTCTTCTCTTTTCTCATATCATTGTTTTCCTCTGCTCTTTCATCTTGGTTCTGGGAAAATTGCTTGTCTGGTCTCTACAATATCGATTACATTTAAAACAGCATCAATTCTCCTTCAATTTAGTTTGCCATTCCTATAGTTTTAGTATTCTTGAAATATTTCTTTATCCTTTCCATCTATCTAATAGTGCTTTCCTATCCCTTGTTTTCTTTCCTATCCCTTGGATATTTTTTCTTGTAAGGACAATTTCTTGTGGTATTCTGTGGAGGAGATCAACTCTTAATGGATTGTTCAGTGCCGTTGTTCCTTTTTTTTACAGCATTTTTCCTCTAGATCCCTATTTTCATAACATGCCCTATTTTCATCTTACTATCATGAAACAAGGAAAAGTCCATACAGACTTGTGTCTGAAAGATCAAGGAGGTTGCACATAGTTGGCTCCTTTTCTCCTGATAGTGTGATTTTTATCTGCTTCTCAGTTTATAGCTGGAATTGGGGGGAGGCTGGTGCACTTACTTTTACTGCTAATGACACCACAATAACATTTACTTCTGCCCTGAATAGTGGTCCTCTTTTATCTCCATAGTGTTGTCCTCTGGAACTCTGGGTCAGATGTGAAGCATCCTCTATTCTAGAACATTCTAGAAACATTCCCTTTGGTCAGTGACACCCCCACACCCAAGCATTTCACCTTTAGGGGTGACTGCAACACTGTTATTTTTCTTTTGCTTTCTGCCCCAAACTTTGGAGGAAAACTTAGTACTTTGTTGACAATACAGTTTGTGAGTGTAGCATGCCTTATTATTTCCTTGACGTTTTCATGCAGAAATCACCTTTAACACTGAAGTACCTTCCTCAATGGTATCACATTACCAAGACGTTTTTACTTTCTTGGAGAAATATTTATCCTTGAATGATATCAATATTGAAATTGTTTAGGCTTAGTCACTTTCATGATGCCCATCTGTTTTCTTTAAATGTAAAAAATTACAAAAAAAAATCTCCTAAGTGAATAGGCAAGAAAGTAGCAACTTTTACTGCTAATAAGGCCAGCACTGGAAACTTATAGCACAAATTTCTTTGTCCTGCCCAAGTCTCTTTCTAGGTGTATTTATTGACTTACGTGTATTATTTTTAGATCTTCGCATGATTCAATCTGAATAATTGATGTTCAAATATTTTTAATTCAATAAAACAGCTAATTTAAAACATGTTTTAAACACAAGCATTAAAGATTAAGAAGAATATCACTTTTTTTGGTCAAATAATGATTTGACTTCAGTGCGAAAACTAATTTCATTGCTGACTACTGTTTGTTTTTTTCCTAAGAAAATTTCTCCTTGCTGTATTAATATGGAATCAGATTAGTTCAGAGAAAAGTGTTAGTGTGGAGGATCTTTTGAAAGATGTCTTAATGGCACCATCGACTTCTGGATAAAGAAGAGAGTGAATTTCAAAGAATAATTGGTAGGCTCTACTACACTAGTATTAGAGTGTCCTCGGCCCCTTTTTTTTTCACCTTGCTTTCTTTCTAAAAAGGTACAAAATATTCAGTAAATTGAAGAGTATCTTTTATTCTTTTACTTGCTGTTTATCCACTGTGTGGATTGTTACATGGTAAGAAATGTAGAAGGTGCAAAAAAAAAAAATGTAAAACTTGTTCAGTTTGGAAGTTTGATTAGTTATTATCTAGCATTTCTCATGCACATTCATGATCATTCTACTGGTGGTGTTATATTGCATGTGTGGAATCTCTGCAAACTGAATCAGCTTCAACAACTCCCTGATGAACTTTCAACGAAAAGAGTCAGACTCCATGACCCACAGACCCCCAAAGACATATTCCAGGACTCACATTTTAAATGTGAAAAGTGTGTTTGCAGCAAAAATTCAGTGCCAACTTGTTAAATATTGAGAAAAGACTTTTACATCAAACCTTTATTAAAGTGGTATCCCAGTTAGAAGTGAATGTGTGGCCGGGTGTGGTGTCTCATGCCTGTAATCCCAGCACTTTGGGAGGCTGAGGCGGGTGGATCACAAGGTCAGGAGATCGAGACCATCCTGGCTAACATGGTGAAACCCCATCTCTACTAAAAATACAAAAAATTAGCTGGGCGTGGTGGTGGGTGCCTGTAGTCCCAGCTACTCGGGAGGCTGAGGCAGGAGAATAGCGTGAACCTGGGAGGCAGAGTTTGCAGTGAGTCGAGATCATGCCACTGCACTCTAGCCTGGGCGATGGAGTGAGACTCCGTCTCAAAAAAAAAAAAAAAAAAAAGAAAAAGAAAAAAAAGTGAATGTGTAACACTATAGGGAATTTAGAATAATACCATCCATCACCTCGAGCATTTATCATTTCTTTGTGTTAAGAACACTCCAGTTCCACCCCCTTAGTTATTTTTAAATAGTCAATAAATTATGGTTGACCACAGTCACCCCATTGTGCTATCAAATAGCAAATCTTATTCATTCTATCTAACTATATTTTTATACCCATTAACCATCCCCACTTATCCCCTGTTCCTGGGTACCCTTCCCATCCTCTGGTAACCATCATTCTAATCTGTATCTACATGAGTTCAGTTGTTTTAATTTTTAGATCACACATATCAGTGAGAACATGCAAAACTTGTCTGTGTGCCTGGCTTATTTTACTCAACTTAATGTCCTTGAGTTCCATCCATGTTGTTGCAAATGAGAGAATTTTATTCTTTTGTATGGTTGAATATTCTATTGTGCATATGTACCACATTTTCTTTATCCATTCATCTGTTGACAGGCTACTGTAGATCATTAACCTTTGAAAAACAATATTTAAATAAACACCAATGAAGCTTATCAATCAATTTAATTTTAGTTTCTTACTTTTGAACTAACTCAAGCTATTTTTTTGAAATTTAAATTTACTAACGCTTTCTTTGACTAGAATATCCTAAAGTTTTCCTGAAATTGGGGATTATCTTTCTTTTTAATGTAAAAATGATGTCTCACTCTGATATAAATATAAGAAATTCAGTTTCCTTTCAACTATTGTTGGAAAATTTCAGAGGTTGCTTTCACATCATGTTTGTGGCCTGTCATGCTGAAAGTTGTATTCTCAGGTGCTCTTGTTCTCCCTGGTAGCATCTGGCCGTCTCATTGCTATATCTTCCTGGTAATCTAGTCTTCTCTGGACTCCTCTCCCTGTCCCCATATGGTCATAACTACTTCTCTTTAAGCCCTAAGGTTACGTTAATGTAAGACCACCATGAAATTAGTGGATGATTAGCCTTTACTGACTACAAGAGGGTGATAAGGGGCAAGGCATTATACTATTGAATGGGAAAATCAGCAAAATTAGATATCAGACACCATTGTTTCTGAAACCCAACTGCTGAACTTCATCACAGAAAGACCATTAATTTAATCTGTCTCCACCCCCTTGGCCAAGGGCCTCCTCTGGTCGCTGGGGCAGGCCCTCATTCAGAGCTGCCTTCCTTTTCTGTTTCATCTATTTGCCTCTTTCAGTGCCCGGGACTCCCGACCCTCCAGCCCACTCACAGGAAGATGCCAAATCATTTTTACAAATGATTTTTAATTAACAGCTTGAGAACAAAAGGATACTCTTCCCCTTTTCTTTAAACTTCATCCTACAGAACAGTTTAGCCATCTCTGTTCTCACTTCTGCATTCCAGGTTTGGCTGCAGGCCCTGCTTTCGATAGCCACAGTGCCTGTTCCCTGGGAAACCCTCTCTCTCCTCTGAATGCAGAAATGGTAGCTGTCAGCATATGCATGTGCACGCATGCACACATGCGCATTCTCCTTTTGGATTCATGTCACTTGTTACAATTTGTGGACTATAGGCTTTCAGTACGCTACATGCTTTCATATTATTTAACCATCCTCTTATGAGAGTTATGCATTGAAAACAGATTAATAAAGAAAAATTGTTAACAGTTTGGAAAGTTTGAGCATCTTTCCCCCTAATAAACCTCTTACATGTGAGAGCCCAGAACTAATTTTGCTCAGTCTGATGCCAAGCCTGTGCCCTGCTGCTATACTAAACTGTATCTCATGATTTTTTTCCTGTAGAATGGTGAAAAGATAGAGTAACACCCAGTAAAATACAATGTCACAGGCATTGAATGTTCTTAACAAAATAAAATAATTGTGACTTCGTTTTCAAAATGTTTGTATGAAATTATAAAAATACACGGTTGGAATTTCTACCCATGTACAGGAACATTTTTGTTTCAAAGGCTGTTGAAATCTGATATCTGTCACATCTGTGATCCAGAAGTCTCCAAGGCCTGAGATTATCCAACAGTGGTACAAATGAAATAGATGTTTCATTGTTTATGAAATGCTCAGTATAAGTGCTGGCAGTGAATGCCAGACTTGAGGAGACTGTATACCATGGTGCCTCTCCCAAACTGCCAAAAATATGACAACTGTTAAATCTCAGTACCCCTGAGAAGGAAGCAATTTACAATATGGAAGTCAAACCCTTAAAGGAAATGTTCAGAATCTAGGGGTGGATAAAACTCAAGTCGGTGAGGTGAGCCAAATTTAATTTTTGACTCCTGCTAACACTGGGAGAATTCTGCTTGTGTAATCCCTCTGGAATCCTACACTATACCCTGTGTTACAATCACAATGGCCTCATGGAACACTATGTCATCATCTGCAGAAATATACAAATGCTGGATCTTAAATTATTTACTATAATGTGTACAGAATATTAACTATAATTGCTTCATGTCTACTGAGCTTGAATATAAATTGCAGTTTTTTGGATAATAAATTTTGTACTCACATAAGATTGTATATGCCCAAAATATATAATGCACCATGAGAAGAGTCAATTAACAACTTTTCAATCTACTTTCTAATAGATTTCCAGATAATCTTGTTACAGCTTAAATTTTTCTATTTGGTCAACTACACAAGGAGAAACTAGGGGGAAAAAGTCCTGTGGAATAGTGGAAAATTCATTAAAATTCTTTGAATAATTTACTCATAGACGCAACATTACATAGCATAATGGTGAAATCAGCACTTACTGATGTAATCCCATGATAACTCAATTAACATTTTTAACTCAGTTAAAAATTTTCCTAATTAACATCTGCTAGAAAACGTAAAACACAAAAATTAATAATCGCCTAGAGTTCTGAAGTATGCACTTAATTGCACACACATTCCTACTGGCATTTGTGTGTGTGTGTGTGTATGTGTGTGGATTAGAATGGGTTGGTATACTGAATCACAAAGCAATAACAAGAATTGCTTTCTCATCTGGTCTGGCATATGAGAAAACCACAAAACAATGCATGCACTGACCCTGCAGGTGTGCGGGCTGCACCATAACAAAGAAACATTATTCCCCGGACTCTTTCTAGTGGTATCATTATTTGTTCTGAGACACAAAGAAGTAAACAAATGCCAAATGCTGGCTTTGCTTCTGTGCTTCTCTCACTGGGGAGCTTGAATTGGGTCAGAGAGGAGTCAAATGGGAGGGGGTTTGTAGGCCAATTTTAGCTGTCAGCTGATATACTGAAAAGAAGGAAAAGAGAAAATAAGTAGAAACAGTGGTTCAATGTTATGATAAACATATGGCTAGAAATTTCTGTTAATTTCTTTTAAAATTTATTTTCTATGTAAATTGAATTGCTTTAATAATAATGACTGGGAAGCCAAGGGTGTGATTTTTCTTTTTATTATAAGGAAGCTTTGTTTTATGTTCTGCTGCCTATGAGCAGTTCATATTTCAGATGTGGTTGACAACCCCATGGGCTTTATTGCCTCATTTGAAAAGTTATAAAACAGCAGCCTCACTTCCCTCAAGATTCTCTCTTCTAGAGTGGTGAACCCAATGGAATGTCAATTGAAATGGTTAAATTTAATCATTTAATTTAATTCTATGTTAGGCCATATGGTTAGCCAAATTTAATATTTCATTGCTGAGGAGCTAAGAAAATATGAGGGTCATCGTGATATAGCTTGATTACAGTTTTGCAAATACCTTGAATGGTGCCATTGATTTTATAGATGTTTATGTTTAGCTTCTGTATTCTACTCTGTTTAAAGAATCCTGGAGATTATAAGCTGCAAACCCTCTTGTAGTATATAAATTATATTTTTAGGTATCACCCTTCAGCGGCTACAAATAAGGTCATATTTTCGATAATATTCAAATCATGAAAACTGGAGGCCACACATGACCTCAAGAAATCTGCACCCTTCACAATACCAACAAGATATTTCTATGAGTTTCTTAGGGGCTGTCTCACATGTGTGTAGCTCTGTCCCTGTTACTCCATCAGATTTCCTTGTTACATTGTAGGTCATCCACAGTTCCTCCCAACCTCAGCATAATCAACCCAGTGGTTGAAAGCGTAGCCAGGGAGTAACTCTTGAATTGTCTTGTTCCCTCAGTCCCGGTTCAATCCACCACTAACCCTTATTGACTCCTGTACTCCTATCTCTATTACTTCAACCATTTCAGCATGCTTGAGTCAACTCCTAGCAGCTGGTGTCTGCCTCTCTAAGCCTAAAGGCTTCATTCCATAGAAAGCCACTCTGCCTCGACTTGAAGTAGCTACAAATCCTGAGAAATGAATTCCCCCTGACCCCTAACCAATATCCTCAACCAAGGAGACTCAGGACTTGTGTACAAATGCTTCCAATCCCTGATACCTCCAGTAGAATAATTCTGAAATGTGTGTTTTCCAGAGTTTCCCATAAGGGTAAGCTCTGGCTACCTGCTATAGTAGTTGGCTTGATAACACACCATTACTGACTGACTTCCTTTCCTTGTCTTACTTCCCCACTCATCTAACAGTGTGTCTGTGCCTCCCACGTAAAATACTTACACTTGAATCTTTGTCTTAGAGTATACTTTTGGGACTACACAAACTAGAAAAACCTCACATTCAAGAAATATTCCTAGTTCGTTTTCCCATTCGGTCTTTTTTTCTATCCCTTTGGTGATTGCAACAAGAATCTCCAACATATTAATATCTGCTTAAACGTCCTTACCTCTCTGAAGTTTTCCCAAAAGTCATTGTCTTCAGAGCTGGTTGTGTAGGTCTATAACAACGTTCACCCATTCTATTTCTTCACATTTTTCAAAGTGCCTACCTATGAGTGACTAAAAGTTGATGAAAAGAGAGCACTCAAAGAGCAAAGAAGAGGATTTTTTTGTTTAGGTCAGGCATGGCTTGGGCCAAGTTTATCCTTGGAGTATTAATCTGAATGCTCTAGTTAGTCAATGATATCAGCTACAGATAATGAAATTTGCCTCCTCCTTTCCAATATGTATAGGATTATTTTATTTCTAATTGCAGAGGCTAGTCTTTAATTAATTCCAAATATTCTCCAGGAGCACCTGAACAAAAATGCTTCTACTCTTTCAATATTTAGTTCTGAAACCCACCTTTTATTGCTTGCTCCTACGAGAATCTAATGCCGCTGCTGATCTGACAGGAGGCGGAGCTCAGGCAGTAATGTTCACTGGCCTGCAGCTTACCCCCTTCTGTACTATACCAGTCCACAGCCAGGGGTTTAGGGACCCCTGATATACAGAGTGACCAGCACCCCAGTGAATGTGTGCCTGCTGTGATGAGTGAACATGCAAGTGTGGAGACCTTGCACAAGCAGTTGAGAAAGAAAAAGCAAACTACTGAAATGTGGAGGATTTGCACACTCCTTCCATTTCTCCTAATCACCATTGTTCTCTCTAGTATGAACTCGGTCAAGCAGTGGCATGAGTTCCATAAAGCTGCATAGTGACTTCTCTGGCAAATCTATTAAAATTGTCCAGATCAAGCCCCAAAATGATAATTACGTAATTAACTTATTTTTGTTAAGAAAGAGAAGCCAAAAATCAAGTGATACCATTTAAGGTTTCATTTCTCCTTGCAAAACCAAACACAAGTCACATGATTGCCTGGAAGCTGATACAACTGCCTTCAAAGTTAACAACAAATATACTTAGAGAGAAAATGGCTCTGTTGGGCAGTGTGCAGTGGAGTGGTGACTACAGTCACCTGTGCATACCAGCAGGTATTTCCCTTTTGTGGTGCACCAAATCGTCAGTTGGAAGAGAATGCTTTTACCCTTGGCAAATGCAGAATACATATACGAGCAAGAAGGGCTCTGTGAAATTTTTTTCCCCAAAACAATTGTTTTGTGAGTCCTGATATTCTGTAAGAAGTGCACTGGCATCAGTTTCAACTAGCTGTGAGTGCCAAGCCACACACTTTATTTGGAGAGCACCCTTGGCAGTCTGTAATATATGACTTCATCTTGAGTTAGTGTTGAGGAAAGTGGACAACTGCGGACAGGATCGACCTGTAGTCACAGTGCACTGTGTGATAAAAGCATATTTTGTCCCAATGAAATTCACTACATATTAAGGAGAAGGAGCATGATAGGAATTTATAGCATTGGATGAAGCATAATTATTTTTTATGGCACTGATATTACAAGTAAAATCCATTTCTATGATTTCAAGTGGGAAATCTCCATTCTGAACTTGTAATCTTGAACAGCATGAATAGTGTGTAGAAGGCATGCAGGGAATACATACCACTTTTTTAAATAGCAAGTCTAAGTAGCTGAAATCATAACACAAATGGCTTTGACTCTTTTCTAATGCTGGGTGATTTTGTTTTCACTTGTTAGAGAAAGACTCAATGGCACATAGGTACAAGTAAACTGCCTGCAAACAGATCTACAGAAAATAACAATATTTTACAGAATGAAGTTAAACCCAGAAATGGACTCATAATCCAATCACTGCTATTCACAAATTGAAACATTCATCCTCCCACTTTGGGGCCATGTTCTGCTCACAGGACAGACTGTATGGTAAGGAGCTGTTCAGAGTAAAGTCTTAGTCCATCATAGTACCTATGATAAAGTGTTTCTGTGAAGATTAAATAAGCTTATACATGTGAAGTGCTTAGAAATTTCCCCAGATCAGTGATGTTAGCTGTTTTTAATATTGTTACTCTACCTAGGTGGAGCATGGTGGCTCACGCCTGTAATCCCAGCACTTTGGGAGGCTGAGGTGGGTGGATCATGAGGTCAGGAGATCGAGACCATCCTGGCTAACATGGTGAGACCCCGTCTCTACTAAAAAATACAAAAAATTAGCCAGGCTTGGTAGCGGGCGCCTGTAGTCCCAGCTACTCAGGAGGCTGAGGCAGGAGAATGGCGTGAACCCGGGAGGCGGAGCTTGCAGTGAGCCAAGATCGCACCACTGCACTACAGCCTGGGCAATATATATATGTATATCTAGATAGATATACACATATAACTGTGTATATATATATATATATTTACTCTACCTATTCAGACAGGGAGGAGAACATAGTTTTCAGTGAAAAATTCCTTCTTCATTTTAGAGGCTTAATTCAATTCATATACTCAAAGCTATTTTAGAGCCACCAAACTTTTGTGTTTTGTAGGTTTTTTTTTTTTTTTTTTCTGAGGCAGAGTCTTGCCCTGTTGCCCAGGCTCAAGTGCAGTGGCGCAATCTCAGCTTACTGCAACCTCTGCCTCCTGAGTTCAAGCGGTTCTTATGTCTCAGCCTCCTGATTAGCCAGGATTACGGGTGCGTGCCACCATGCTGAGCTAATTTTTGTATTTTTTAGTAGAGATGGGGTTTCACCATATTGGCCAGCATGGTCTCAAGCTCCTGGCCTCATGTGATCTGCAACTGCCTCGGCCTCCCAAAATGCATAGTGAACCACTATGCCTGGACAAACCACTAAAATTTTGTTTGCATGTTCTGATTACCTAATTAAGAGGGAAGGTTTTCTAATGGGATAGAAGAAATAAAGTGTAAAAAAAGAAAGAGAAATAACAAATTGACCTATGACTCATGCTATATATTTTGAGATATATTTATAAACACTTAGAAGTCTGCAAATTAGGCAGGTGTATGGCTAATTTGGCCCATGCCCCTTCCCTTGATTGCAGAACCTGGCTAGTTTCTCTTGATTGGTTTTCTAATGTCTGGAACTGGAGAGCCTCTATCTCCTATTCTCTATTCAGTACAATCCAACTTAGAGAAACGACTTATGTTTTTGATCACCTGTTAAGATTATTCTCAGCAGGAAATATTTCTCCTGAGTGAATAATAGTAGAAAGAGGAGAGAATGATTATTTTTGCTTCCCCCGGTGAGTATTTTAAGACACATGGAAAGTATTTAAGTTTTTTTTAATATTAACAAGCTTGCCAGATCCCCCTCTCTGTGAAAGATGATTCCCTATTCAGAGAGGAGAAGAGGAATGGTGTGTGTGTGAAGGAGCAGCCTGATCAGATTTAAGGAAATAATAATTTGTGATATGAAATGTACTTTCTAGGTCACTTCCCAGAAATCATTATTACTGGTAGGAGATTATTACAGAATCCAAGGAACACAAAACTCAAAATTTCTCCCTTATCTAAAAAAGAGTGAAAGAAAGAATTGCTGTAAACTGGCATTATGTGAGCTAGGGAATAATAAGAAACTGATGGTTTCCTCCCTACCCTATGGGGTGCCTAAGCTCTGGACAGGGGTTATTTCCATTTGATTGCCTGGTTTTGCTTTTGCTTTTTTTTTTTCAAGTAGACTCAGCAGTTCTTTTCCCAAACCTCTATAGAGAGAATATTTTTATTTTTAATAAGTCCAGTTTGCAGGATAAGAAAGGGAGAGAATAGAAAATCACCAACACAATACACTAATTGCCTGTTTTTTACTCTGTATAATTTAAGTGTGGGAGAAAGAAACATAAATCCAGAAGAATTGGGGCAGAGCATAATTATGGTGAAAATAGATCTAAAATGTAAAGAAAATAAATGATTCTAGAAGTAGCAGCATAGTAGCCAGGAAAGTGCATGACCCAGACCATCTTCTGGGGGGCACAGTTGAGGGAGAGCTCCAGGTGTGCTGTGAGATCTGCAATATTCATGCTGAAGCCACACTCCCTGGGGCTGTTTGCCTGCTAATGACTAAGCATAATGCCAGCAATAATACAGCCCTGTTCCTGCCAAATACAAGGCACTCTAATGGGTGACTTTGGTTCCAAGACTCCCCATTAGCATGACTCAAACTTTTGGAGAATAACACAGCAGTCTGAGACTCTTCCCACCAACCCTCCTGCCTTTCCCCTTCCTCTGCCTGCCTACCCTGGTCTTCAATTTCATCCTTTCTGGGCATTCTTTCAACAAATTTCTGTGCATTTCATCCTGTCTTGGCATCTGCTTCTCAGAGGTTCTGAATGGATGCCTATGCATATATTTATTTATTATACAGGCATAATGATCTATTACATCAGTTTGAGAAAGAGAAAAAACCATCAGTCCATTCCTCTCCTCTTGTTTTTCCATGTTTATATAATGACAATATTTCACTAATTGTTAATTGTTGTCTAAAAATAGTGTTAATTTTATTTACCATTTTATTCTAATTTATTTTACCATTGATTATATAATTTCCTTAAGTTTAGTTATAGTCAGTATAACATTGCAACTGATATGCCATAAGTTGTTTATATTTTTATGGTCATTTATGGATCACCTTCTTATTTCAAATAGTACTGGAAGAAATTTCTCTCTCTCTCTCTCTGTCTTTCACACACACACACGTACACACATGGACACACTCCCCATTCCCCTTCTTTTTTTTTTTTTTTTAAAGGTCCTGAGATGATAATGTCCTGAATGACTCCACTGTGTGTAGGAAGAAACCAACTAGTATGGCCCAAGTATTACTACAGGGAATGTTGCTGGAGTAATGGGATAAGAATTGTCTTTCCAAGGCTTAATTTTTTCATCTTTAAAATAGGTATAATAAGGGTATCTCATAGGATTTTGGTGAGGATTTTTAAGGCTTTGCATAAAAATGGACATATTACTTAGTCATTGAATGATATTATTATTATTTGTATTACTATTATTATAATTCTCCTTAACAGGGGGATTTTAAAGTCTCACTTGAATTTTCAGTCTCCAAACTCTCCAAGAACTCCTCCTTTGTCACTAAAGGAGTCTTTGTTTTATCATACCTCAAAGATGATTCTCTTCCTTTTTCCCCACTTGTCATGGAGCCATACTGCACCTAATTTCTAGCTCACAACTCCCTCTTTCATTTATAGGGTTCTTGCATGCTTTACACTTTAAGAGAATAGAAGGGTAATTTTGGAGACTGCTCAAACTATTATGTCAAACCTTTTCTTCTAAATTTTTATTCTAAGTGATTTGTTTTCTAAGTTCTGGAAACTAAGACTTAAAATACATGTAGAAATTAAAGCTGAACTGAAAATTAAAGGTATCACATGAGACTTGCAACTCAGAGAATAAACTTAACTCAGTGTTAAACACGTGCTCCCACAGACCTAGATAGGACTACCTGGACGCCTTTCTTCTCTAGGAGCCTAACGCCTCGTCTTTGTGGGGCTCCTTCCAACTGAGATTTGCTTTTCTTCTTCAATGCTTATTTTTATCCTGTTCCAGAAGATCTAAAGTCTCACCCTCCAGCCTACTAGGAAAAACATAAAGTCTCTTAAAAGAATACATATAACACTGTATTATAAAATATTA
This sequence comes from Pongo pygmaeus, assembly GCF_028885625.2. Classification (NCBI taxonomy): domain Eukaryota; kingdom Metazoa; phylum Chordata; class Mammalia; order Primates; family Hominidae; genus Pongo; species Pongo pygmaeus. The sequence continues at coordinate 125,661,357 of NC_072384.2, forward strand.
CATAATATATTTGTATTAGTTTGTCCTGCCACTACTATAAAGAAATGCCTGAGACTGGGTAATTTATAAGAAAAGAGATTTAACTGGCTCAATGTTCCACAGGTTGTACAGGAAGCATGGCAGCATCTGCTTCTGGGGAGGCCTCAGGGAGCTTTTACTCATAGTGGAGCAGGTGTCTTACACGGCAGGAAAAGGACCCAGAGAGAGGGAGTTTCACACTTTGAAACAGCCAGATCTCGCGAGGACTCACTCACTCTACAGTACCAAGAGGGGATGGTGCTAAATCATTCATGAGAACTCCGCCCTCAGGATCCAGTCACCTCCCACCAGGCCCTACCTCCAACAGTGGGGATTATGATTTGACCTGAGATTTTGTGGGGACACAGATCCAAACCGTACCAACATTATATATATTTCTCTGAAAGAACCCATTCTCCCTCAGTTAAAAAGCTTTGTGTATTATTAAACGTACATTTAACATTCCACGGTTTCTTCACCAATGTCTGGTCAGTGTGTAGGTTCTTGAGTTTTGACTGAAAGGATTCACCAGGGAGAGTTGCCAGAACACAGAAAAGTCTGCCCCAGAGCCTCATCCATGCTTCTATCTACAGCTCAACAAAACACACGTTTTAAAAACATTTTGTCCTTTTTACATTACTTTTAGCTATTTTAAACATATAGGTATAGTCTCAGAGCTTCCGGTCAAATATGGATCGTCAAGCGGAAGCGGAGGACAGCCTTCCCTTAGAGAGCGATTTTCATCTGTGCTCCATCCCCATCGTGGTTTTATCTGTGTGAAAATGAGCTTCTTTGAAGTGCCGTTAATAAGCGGGGATGGAGGAATTGGCTAGGAGCCAGGTTATAACCTTCTTACTTGGAATATTCGTCTATATCCTACATAATGAAGAGTATTAATGTTTACACATTTTATTGCAGTTATTTACTCAATTTTCTTATTGTAAACCAACATGGATGCTTTTCCTCAGGGATATCCTAATTAGATTATTTTAAATAAAATTATAAATACTGCAGGATTCAGAAACGAAGTATTTATAATAAATTTGTTATTGCCAATACTAAATATTTTCTCATTTGTAGTTCCCCAGTCTGTCAGCAGGTTGCAGCAGAGGGCTGGCTTTGGTTTTAAATTAGCATGTTAAAGAGCATTAAAATATTTCTCCCTCCCTCCCTCCCCTTCCTTCCTCCTTTCCTCCCTCCCTCCTTCCCTCCCTCCTTCCCTCCCTCTCTTCTTTCCTTCTTTTTCCTCCCCTTCCATCCTTCTTCTTTCCTTCCTTCTGTCCTTTGTATCTTCCTTCTTTCTTCCTCCCTCTCTTCCTTGTTTCTTTTCTTCCTTTATTCTTTCTCTCTCTTTTCTCATCCCTCCCTTCCTCCCATCTTTCCTCATTTCTCTTTCTTCATTTCCTCCCATCCTCCCTTTCTTTTCCTTCTTTTCCTCAGTTTTTTCTCTCATTCTTGCCTCTTTCCTTTCCTTCCTCCGTTCTTTCCTTCCTTCTTTATTCCTTCCTTTCTCATTTCTTTTTCTTACAATATGAACATGATACTCAATTACATTCTGTAAATGGAGGAGCTGACTCAATAGTAAAGTGTTTATGTATGTGTATATTTAAAATGATGTCCACCTTTTAGGATTTTTAAAAAATAGTACTGTAGTTAAAGATGGAGACCTTATATAGAAGAATAGAGTATCAATAAAAATAAGAGTTGATAAACTTATAATTTGACTAACAAAGATAACAATAGCAAAGCCCAGATTTGGTGTGATGTATATAAACTCTTAGGATTGCACTCCACTCACACAGCATATGCAAATGACCTTGTTTTTGCTACTACATTTGGAAATGTGGAAGAGGGAAAAAGGCATTTCAATCATAGCTCTCATTAGTTATTCACTGTATCCAGGCCGCTCAATTGTGCTTCGGTCTTTAATGTAATAGTAAGCAATAATCTCACAGCTGTGCTTTGTAGAGTGAACTATATAAGCATCTATATTGAGATTTCATACACACATAACATAAAAGCGAGAAAAGCATCAAGAATACTGCTTGGCCCATTGCAAAACCATACAAAAGAAATAATAACTCTCCCTCAGAACGGTTTTGTAGAGTGACCAGCTGTAAGATAGATTTGTATTCTATAATGAAATCACCATTCAAAAAGTGATTACTTCAAGGTATGACACCACTTTCCCTTTGAAACATTGATATCTTTAATTATACAACATCAGTATCAGCCACTGGGATGAGATAAAACAGATTCCTAAGCCAACATTTGTCTCCCTTTCAGTGTTCTCATTCACTTCATCTCCTTCTAAGCACTTACCCGAAGGCTCCCAAAGGACATTGCTCATATATGAGACACGGTGGGTGCTTTTTGCTCCAGCATTTGAGGTTGAGTGTTCATTGTTAACTGGGAAGTGTTTTAGGCTTATTGTTTAATTCACGAAAATGTCAGTTTTGGCAGTGTTCAGTAATAAAAATTTCTTAGTAATTGTTTGGATATATAATATTGCCATGCATTCCACATTCATTTGACAAATATTTACTGAACTACTATCAATGTTCTTGGCGTGCATTACTAGGCCTTGCTCACTGTGGAGCTTAGCATGGGCAAGAGGGAAGAAAGACTTCAGCTGATAATTATATCGATCTTTAAAATAATTACAATTATGTTAAGTGCTATGAAAGCAAAGGACACTATGTTATGAGAAAACACAAGAAAAACACTTGACCTGGCCTGGGGGTGGGGAAATAAATTAGAGTCGCTTTCCTCTGTGACAGGTAGGGAAATTCATTAGTCTCATTCAGTGGTTTAGAGTGAGGTTTGATTATTGTCTTTAACTTGTAATTAAATAGGAGAAATTATAACTGAGCATGAAGCAAAATCTTATGTAATGTAGCACATTAATTTATTGTATGGGATGATCATTGTGGTGAGTGGTACGAGATAGAGCAGCTTCATTTAAAAAGTCATATTTTGAATTGTATGAAACACGTTTGTCTTTAATTATGGCAAGCCCGAAAAAGTGTGGTTACTACTGTTCATGTGAGCAAAGGCTCCATATCTTAAATATTGTGGCTGTTAACTTATAGGTTAGGACTTTGTCTCTTGTTGGACCATATAGTTTGTAAAAGCATACAAAAAGCACAAATCACATTTTGATTAAAAAAACTATGCTTTCAAAGAGTCCATTTTGCACATCTTTTCCCTCCACCTTTATAAATAAAATTTTATAGTTTTCCTTTTTTAAGTGTGTCAAAACCCATAGCTGATACCAGTTTTACGTAGAGATTCTGTGGTGCTTTTTTAACACTCTTAATTACATACTCTTAATTTATAAGTAGAGTGAATTAATACACTAACTTGAATGGAAGCTGACTAAATGCTGATAAAGTAATGATAATTAGGAGAATGCATAGCAATAGGTAGTTTCATTATCTTTGTTAACAGAAAAAAGGAGAAGAAATAGCATGAAATTAGCAGACAGTGAGTTAAGGTATTGTAAACATAAAACAAATCTGTAGGAAATGATGAATTATAAAAATTAACTGCGTACAGTGGAAGCAGAGAAACAAATGAAAATAAAATTAAAACAGAAATTTACTCATATTAAAGTAGAACAGCAAGAGATCATCTTTATTTGACAGTATTTTGAAAATGATATTTTGAGAAGTAGAGGAATAAAATAAGAATAATACGTCTATACAGAAATGTGTAAAAATAATTTATACTAGAAAAGAGCAAAGTTTCAAAACAAAATAATCAAAACTGCATACAAAGTACAAATACTGAAGGTAAAGGATATGGTATGTTCTATGAGAAAATCAACAACAAAAAAAATACAAAGAAAAGATAATCTAAAATGAGGAAAAACCTAACTGACAATGTCAACCACTGTCACTTAGATTACTGATGACTTAGATTTATTCCAAAAGTATATAAACACTCTTTTTTTTTTTTTGATGGAGTCCTGCTCTGTTGCCCAGGCTGGAGTGCAGTGGCATGATTTCAGCTCCCTGCAACCTCTGGCTCCTGGGCTCAAGCGATTCTCCTGCCTCAGCCTCCCAAGTAGTTGGGATTACAGGCACACACCACCATGCCCCGCTAAATTTTTTGTACTTTTAGTAGAGACGGGGTTTCACCATATTGGCCAGGCTGGTCTCAAACTCCTGACCTCAGGTGATCTGCCCGCCTCAGCCTTCCAAAGTTCTGGGATTATAGTTGTGAGCCACCACACCCAGCCTCTTTTTTTTTTTTTTTAATTTTACTTTAAGTTCCAGCATACATGTGCAGAACGTGTAGGTTTGTTACATAGGTATACGTGTGCCATGGTGGTTTGCTGCACCTATTGACCTATCCTCTAAATTCCCTCCTCTTGTCCCCCACCCCACAACAGGCCCTGGTGTGTGATGTTCCCCCCGCCCGTGTCCATATGTTCTCATTGTTCAACTCCTACTTATGAGTGAGAACATGTGGTGTTTGGTTTTCTGTTCCTGTGTTAGTTTGCTGAGAATGATGGCTTCTAGCTTCATGCACATCTCTGCAAAGGACATGATCTCATTCCTTTTAATGGCTGCATAGTATTTCATGGTGTATATATACCATATTTTCTTTATCCAGTGTATCGTTGATGGGCATTTGGGTTGGCTCCATGACTTTGCTATTATAAATAGGGCTGCAATAAACATACATGTGCATGTGTCCTTATAGTAGAATGATTTATACTCCTTTGTGTATATACCCAGTAAAGGAGTTGGTGGGTCAAATGATATTTCAGGTTCTAGATCATTGAGGAATTGCCATACTCTTTTCCACAATGGTTGAATGAATTTATATTCCCGCCAACAATATAAAAGCATTCCTATTTCTCCACAGCCTCACCAGCATCTATTGTTTCTTGACCTTTTAATAATCACTATTCTGACTGCATGAGATGGTATCTCATTGTGGTTTTGATTTACATTTCTCTAATGATCAGTGATGTTGAGCTTTTTTTCATATGTTTGTTGGTCTTTTGAGAAGTAAATGTCTTCTTTTGAGAAGTGTCTGTTCATATTCTTTGCCAACTTTTTGATGGGGTTGTTTGTTTCTTCTTGTGAATTTGTTTAAGTTCCTTGTAGATTCTGGATATTAGACCTTTGTCAGATGGGTAGTAGATTGCAAAAATTTTCTCCCATACTGTAGGTTGTAAGTTGCCTGTTCACTTTGATGATAGTTTCTTTTGCTGTGCCGAAGCTCTTTAGTTTAATTAGATCCCATTTGTCAATTTTGGCTTTTGTTGCGATTGTTTTGGCATTTTTATCTTGAAGTCTTTGCCCATGCCTATGTCCTGAATGATATTGCCTAGGTTTTCTTCTAGGGTTTTTATGGTTTTGTGTTTTAATTTAAGTCTTTAATCCATCTTGAGTTAATTTTTGTATAAGGTGTAAGGAAGGGGTCCAGTGGTCCAGTTTCAATTTTCTGCATATGTCTAGCCAGTTTTCCCAGCACCATCTATTGAATAGGAGATCCTTTCCCTATTGCTTGTTTTTGTCAGGTTTGTCAAAGATCAGATGGCTGTAGATATGTGGTGTTATTTCTGAGGTCTTGGTTCTGTTCCATTGGTCTATATATTTGTTTTGGTACCAGTACTATGGTGTTTTGATTACTATAGTCTTGTAGTATAGTTTGAAGTCAGGTAGCGTGATGCCTCCCTCAGTAAAACACTCCTCAGCAAATGTAAAAGAACTGAAATAATAACAAACACTCTCTTGGACCACAGTGCAATCAAATTAGAATTCAGGATTAAGAAACTCACTCAAAACGACACAATTATATGAAAATTGAACAACCTGCTCCTGAATGACACCTGGGCAAATAATGAAATTAAGGTAGAAATCAAGAAGTTTTTTGAAACCAATGAGAACAAAGAGACAGTGTACCAGAATCTCTGGGACACAGCTAAAACCGTGTTAAGAGGAAAATATATAGCACTAAATCCCTACATCAGAAAACTAGAAAGATATCAAATTGACACCTGAACATCACAATGAAAAGAGCTAGAGAGGCAAGAGCAAACTAATCCAAAAGCTAGCAGAAGACAAGAAATAACTAAGATCAGAGCAGAACTGAAGGAGATGGAGACACAAAAAAACCCTCCAAAAAAATCAGTGAATCCAAGAATTGTTTCTTTGAAAAAATTAACAAAATAGACAGACCACTAGCTAGACTAATAAAGAAAAAAAAAGAAAAAATCAAATAGACACAATAAAAATGATGAAGGGGATATTACCACTAACCCCACAGAAATACAAACTATCATCAGAGAATACTATGAACACTTTTAGGCAAATAAACTAGAAAATCTAGAAGAATTGGATAAAGTCCTGGACACATACACCCTCCCAAGATTAAACCAGGAAGAAGTCGAATCCTTGAATAGACCAATAACAAGTTCTGAAATTGAGGCAGTAATTAATAGCCTACCAACCAAAAAAAGCTCAGGACCAGATGGATTCACAGCCGAATTCTACCAGAGGTACAAAGAGGAGCTGGTACCATTCTTTGTGAAACTATTCCAAACAAATGAAAAGAAGGGAGTCCTCCCTAACTCATTTTATGAAGCCAGCATCATCCTGATACCAAAACCAGGAAGAGACACAACAAAAAAAGAAAACTTCAGGCCAATATCCCTGATGAATATCGATTAGAAAATCCTCAATAAAATACTGGCAAATGGAATCTAGCAGCACATCCCAAAACTTATCTACTGTGATCAAGTCGGTTTCATCCCTGGGATGCAAGGCTGGTTCAACATATGCAAATCAATAAACATAATCCATCACATAAATAGAACCAAAGACAAAAACCACATGATTATCTCAATAGATGCAGAAAAGGCTTTTGATAAAATTCAACATCCCTTCATGTTAGAAACTCAATAAACTAGGTATTGATGGAACATATCTCAAAATAATAAGAGCTATTTATGACAAACCCACAGCCAATATCATAGTGAATGGGCAAAAGCTGGAAGCATTCCCTTTGGAAACCGGTACAAGACAAGGATGCCCTCTCTCACCACTCCTATTCAACATAGTATTGGAAGTTCTGGCCAGGGCAATCAGGCAAGAGAAAGAAATAAAGCGTATTCAAATAGGAAGAGAGGAAGTCAAATTGTCTCTGTTTGCAGATGACATGATTTTATGTTTAGAAAACCCCATCATCTCAGCCCAAATACTCCTTAAAGTGATAAGCAACTTCAACAAAGTCTTAGGATACAAAATCAATGTGCAAAAATCACAAGCATTCCTTTACACCAACAGTAGACAAGCAGGGAGCCAAATCATGAATCAACTCCCATTTACAATTGCTACAAAGAGAATGAAATACCTAGGAATACAGCTAACAAGAGATGTGAAGGACCTCTTCAAGGAGAACTAGTAACCACTGCTGAAGGAAATAAGAAAGGACACAAACAAATGAAAAAACATTCCATCCTCATGGATAGAAATAATTAATATTGTGAAAATGGTCATACTGCCCAAAGTAATCTGTAGATTTAATGCTATTCCCACCAAACTACCATTGACATTCTTCACAAAATTAGAAAAAAAAAAACTACTTTAAATTTCATACGGAATCAAAGAAGACCACATATAGCCAAGACAGTCCTAAGCAAAAAGTGCAAATCTGGAGGCATCATGCTACCTGACTATAAATACTCTTTAGAATTTTAAGAATGAGGTTAATCAAGTAATAAAAATAGTATTAGAGTCATTGCTGGTTTAGGGACTAGAGTGTTTTTAGGTAGCTAGTCACTTCAGGTTGTGTGTGTATGATCCACTTGAATTTTAGAAAGGTAGAACAAGTTTTTCCAGTGAAATCCACCCACATCCCACCCCAACATTCTCCTACTCATGTCCACGGTGAGGTAGGAGAACTATGTGAACTTTGTTAGCAGACACAACCTGACAACTGTCACTTCATCTCTTATCTGTTTAATTCCCAAATAGGGTGCAATGAAGCTTATTTATTCTGATACCAAGCTTCAAAACCTAAAATTCTAAAATGTATGTTCTAGATAAGGGAAAAGAAACTTTCCATTACTTTGTTATGCATAGTCTTATTTTACCAAAGGTTATAATTAGGTCCAAGGGTCTTTCTGAAAGACTGTTTGTTTAACAGAGATGTCCTAACTCCATTATCTGGGAATAAAAGGAACAAAAGAAAGCCATTATGCAAATGTCAGCAAATGAAGGAGATATAAAGTTTCTTGGGTTTTAAAACCAATTAAAAATTAATATCAAGCCTCTCCTTGCATGCCATTAATATTGTAGCCTCTAAAATGTAGGGAAAATTGGAAAATGTATGAGATATTATAAGGAATAAAAAAAGGTTAGAACATACCATGAGGTTTAGGCCATAATCTCTATGAAGATATGGTTACAACTGATCAGGCTGATGGTGCAAATTAGCCGTGAGTGTCCATTGCACTTAAAAAAAACACGCTGCCTTACTGAATAGATAGAAATAAAAATAGATTGAATATCTATGGATTGTCTCTCCTTCCTTTAAATTTAGTGATATAACTTTTCCAATGTGTTAAAAAGTTTACTTCACTTGATGATGTGAAAATAAATGGAGTAACCTCTGTGATGTTAGACATTTAGAGTCACAGATGGAAATTTGAAGCGATAATGTGCTTAAATGGAGACTGCATTTTACCCTTCACAGAGTTTAGTACTGTCACATCAAAATGTTTGTTGAAATTCATTTGTCATCAATCATTAATATCCCCACAAGCAGACTGGATTCTATGCTTAGGTGCATTAGGTATATATGTCTGTCTATGTATGCATCTTTATCTATACATCTTATACACACATACATGCACACACACACATGCACACACACATACATATTCATGTATATAGCGTTATATTAGTATATATATAATATATCTTATACATAAATAACTATATTAATGTTTTAAAAATAATGTGTTTTCCAATTTGTAAAATCAACACATGGGATATATATATGTATAATATAATTTATATTACATATGATGTACATAATGGAAATGTACACTATATAATATTTTACAGTTATATAAGATAGTCACAAATTCTGGATGACAGAGCTAGGTTGGGTACTAAATCTTTATTTTGGAAATTTCACTTGAAAATAATCCTGTTGGTCTCGGGGCTCTGTTTCACCTTCTATCTCTGGTTGGTATTAATGGGCTCAGCAATGCTATTTCACCCTTATCACTCCTAGTTGTAGAGGTGGTTCTTGAGCTCATGTCAATGATAGGTTGAGCACCTCTGTTTTCAACTTGTTAATGCTTTCTTTTGCTCACACGTTTATGCTTTTATTTCCCATATTTTCATCATGATTTGCCATTTACTATTTTTTACCTTGTAGGTGTAGCTAGCCTAGAGGTTTTTGTTTTCCTAATGAATGATCTTCACTGACTGTTTTCTTTTCCTCTTCACCCTATTGGTAAAGGAGAGCTTCCCTCCTGGGGGTTCTGGGCATTCATTGCTGGCCAGAGGGCACCCAGCACTGGACAGATGAGATCGGCAGCAGGTTATTAGTGACATACACCTAAAGCCACAGGGAGAAGGATACCAGAGGCCATGGGAGGAAACCTTGTAAGGCCAAGAGGATTGGGTACCCCTGTTGCCTGCCCCATTCCCATGAGGGGATGTGATTGGCTTGTAGGCTGGCAGGAAAGTGAGACCTTTTAGGTTGAGGCCCAGGTAGAGTGGAGCTTGTCTGGGGAACAGGGGAACTGGCTGTCTGGAGTCTGTCCTACTGGTGAGGAACATATCTGGTGAGAGCAGGGGAACCCTCGGTTAGGCCCTTAGGGCCCGGTGAGGTTCAAAGATGTCAAAGAATCACTGAAAGTTTTAAGGTTTACAATATACTAACCTAGTTATTCCACTTAAACATTGAATTTCATAGTTTATGGCTCTAATTTGTCTCCTAAAACTGGCACACACTGCTTTGCCTTGCAGTCATTTTCTGGCAATTTTGCTAATGTTAACCTAGCCTCTCAGTTAGATTGTAAAACTAGAAGACAGTTTATCTCTTTTTAATGACGTCTCCACGTTTAAAAAATTTATATTTCAAGTACATTTAATATATGTGTATGCATATTATTTTAGTTTCCTAGGGCTCATGTAAGAAATTATCATAAGTGGGTGACTTAAATGTATTTTCTGAGGGTTCTGGATGCCTAAAATTTGAAATCAAGGTGTCAGTGGGGCCAAGCTCTCTCATAAGACCTTGGAAGAAAAATGCTTCTTTACCTCTTTTAGCTTCTGGTGGTTGCTGGCAATTCTTGGCATTTCAGGCCTTCTGGTAGACTAACTCTAATTCCTGGCTCTGTCTTCACGTGGCTGTCTTTCTTCTCATGTGTCTCTGCATCTTTCTCCTAATAAGGACACCAGTCATTGGATTTAGGGCCCACTTTAATCCAATGTGACCTCATTTTGACTTGATTACATCTGCATAGATCTTATTTCCAAATAAGGTCTCATGCACAGGTATCAGATGTTAAGACTTCATGACATCTTTTTGTGGGACAGGATTCCACCTACAATGCATATGATTAGAAAGGATATGTCTGTTGTGTCTGCCTAGATACACTCCAGAAAAACTCTTGTAAATGAGTTGTCCAAAATTAAGCAAAAAGGCTCAGGTAGGAGTAGAAGAAGAGCTCAGACCCTAGGACACCCAGCCAAGGACTTCTTGCTAATGGCTGGAAATGAATAATCAGTGTGTCTTGGCACATAATTCGCTTCTCAAACGTAGCAAAATCTGCTCAATGCCTATGAAGCTCTTCATGAAGTTAAAGGACTATCTCAATGTCAGCCAATTCTTTAGATAAAGTTGCTATAATGAATATTATCTATAAGAGCAAAGAAGAGAGACAGAAATCTCTGTGTTGGCTTTAGTTTGTGGTTTTTGCCTCTAGCAAAAGAAAATATAAGAGACTAGAACAAATGGTCATTTCCCTTTTGTGACTGAACAAGTCACAGAATGGGATTTGAAGCTTTCTTGGCATATTCTACTCCCTTTCTGCCAGTTTGTAGTTAATCACAATTGGCAGAACCAGCAGACCTCCTGTGGGTGAAATTTTTGTGTTGTTTCCTTATGCCAGTGATTTCATATTTTTTCCAAGGTCAAAGAAACAACCCACATTAATGACTCACCTTCTTCATTATAGAGAGAGTCTATGACTACAAGATGCTTGTAGCAATGTGGGAAGAGCTACTCTGACAGGCTGCTGTACCAAACAAAGTTAAATGCAAAAAGAAGGGCTAAAGAGCAATTTACTACAGCCTCAGCAGTTATGGAAAGTATCACATTTACCAACACACTGTTCTTAAATTTTTTCTCCTCCTCAATGATTGCTTATTTGAGATATAACAGAAATATTGAACCCAGAGAATACACACTGCATCTCTCAGTTGACTTTTGCTACTGAGAAAGAATTCCAGATACATCTATTATATAGTTATTAGCATTGTCAAGGATTAGTATGAAACCCAATATCACAAATTAAAAATAGTTGCTAAGTGTTTTTGGCTCTTGCTGCACTTCTTCAAACTGGATATTCCAGACCAATGCTCATTGATAAATATAAAGAATTGTTTGGGGCTCAGCACTTGTATTAATCCATTCTCATGCTGCTGATAAAGACATACCTGAGACTGGGTAATTCATAAAGGAAAAAGATTTAATTGACTCACAGTTCAGCATGGGTGGGTAAGCCTCAGGAAACTTACAATCATGGTGGAAGGGGAAGCAAACACATCCTTCTTCATAGGGCAGCAGGAAGGATAAGTGCCAAGCAGAAGGGGGAAAAGCCCTTATAAAACCATCAGATCTCGTGAGAACTCACTCACTATCACGAGAACAGCGTAAGGGTAATCACCCCCAGGATTAAATTACCTCCCATAGGGTTTCTCCCACAACACGTGGGGATTATGGGAACTACACTTTAAGATAAGATTTGGGTGGGAACACAGCCAAACCATATCAGCACTACTATTTAGTAACTTAGCCAATAATAGTGTTGGGTGTGTTTGATTGGCCCCATGAACGTGGGGCTGTGGTAGAATATTGGAAAAGCAGATCAAGGAGAGTTTCCTTATATGAATGGCCTCCTGCTTATCCTATCAGCTTTGGTCAATTTGGCACATATAATACATGCTGTAGAAATTTTGACTTGCTGATCTCTCCTGTTTTTTTCACTGCTGTCGTTACCCAGAAGGGAATCCCATATATCAGGAATCCCATACTGGGAAGAGGCAGAGACTTGTACTTTTGGCATCCTGAGTAAAGGTACAGAAAAATCTGGGCAGCCTGACTTTTTTACTACAGTATAGTATAGTAATGGAGATTATAGTAATATTGTATAAGTTTCACTGCCTTGGTTCTGAAGATACTCTCATGGAGTTGAATCTCTTTTTAGCAGCTTGCTAGCTCTGTGACCCTGGGCAAGTCTCTTCAGCACTCCATGCCTAGTTATCTTAAATGGAAATAATAAAGGTTGCCAGATTTAGCAAATAAAAAACAGAACACTCAGTTAAATTTGCATGTCAGATAAACAATGGTCTTTTAAGAAATAAAAGTATATACCATGCAATATTTGGGATATATTATACTAAAAAATCCACAGTTTATCTGAATTCAAATTTAACAAGGCATCCTGTATGTAATCTGGCAACCCTAAGATAATAGGGGTATCTACATTCTAAAGTTCTTAATAGGTTAAATGTGTTGAAATGAGAAAAGCATTTAACATGATGCCTAGCACTTAATATGTACCAGTTATTATTATTTCTAATTGCAACACCATTTAATATTAGACATTGTGTTGGCATTTTAAAATCATATATTAAACTTAACAATAATTCTCCTGGTTTAGGGTTAACAGTGCCAATTTACAATAGGTAAACATGGATTAGAAAGTTTGAAATTTGTACAACTAGCCTCTGTCTGAGTTCAGAAGCTACAGTCATTATAGTATACCACATTGGCTTTAGATTTTAGCCAAAAAGACTGAACTTCACAAAAGTGTGTGGAGTCTTACAGCTAATTGGAATATAGTTAATAGTAAACTATTTTGTGTAGTAAAATTCCAAAGCTTTTCTGCTCCTTATCCTTTCTCTGAATGATTATATGCAGCAGCAGGACTTAAGAGAGTTCTTCACAGAAAATGCAACCAACACTTCAAAAAACACCTACAATGATCTCTGTCCCTCCTATGAATTCAACAGATGAAGAAAAGAAGATCAGTGATATATAGTATACTTGCAGCATTTAAAGTTTGCATCATTCAATGCCCTCTTTGTTAACAGAGAAATATTCATTGGATATTTTGTGACCCAAAATAGACGGTCATATAATTTCAGATTTGGATGCATATTTGGGAAATGTTTATAAGCTGTACAGGGAGCCAGTGGAGCTTGGGCAAAAGGGCTGCCCCGGATTCCTGATAAGAGTCTTCTGCTCATGTTCCCTGCAGAGTGGTGGTGGGGGGCGTTGGCAAAGGAGCTGCTAGAAACAGGGCTTGGTACTGACTGGACACTGAAGCTATTTGGCTGCTTTAATAAAAGGGATTTCAAATTTAATCCACTTACTGTGAGATAACTAAGTGCTCATATCTGGAAATAGTTCTACTGCAGTCAGCAAAAAGATGCCATTACCAGCAACCTTTCCTACAGGGGGCTTGAATCATTTGGAGGCAAATTCATTTTCATTCCTGAGATGATGAATATGAAGACTAATGTCAGGGTGAAGGAAGGTTTCATGCATGCTGCCTGAATCCTACTTCTCCTGAGGATAAGGGTGTGGTCATATATTGAATTTGGAAATAAAGAGGGCATTGTTGGATGGTTACCAAAGCTTGTCAGGGCTGACCACCGTATTCCTCAAGGAGACGGAGGGTGTGTGCCACATCTGACGGTGTGCACATCATCACGTTGGTGCATTATGCTGATTTATGCACAGGTGTCACTTTAATTCAACAGATCAATTTTCACATTTGTTTGTATAATGACACTCAGTACTGGAGTCCCAACTCTCTCTCTCATCATTAATCGGGTGACTTTTCTTTAGCTTCTTTTTCCAGCCAGATTTTAAGCTTTTTTTTTTTTTTGTATAAGTACTGATTTATACATTTTACGGATGCTCACAACACCTGCTGTAGTATAAGGGCACAAAGTAATTTCCCAGTAAGTTCAGATTCATTAATAGGAATAGGCATCCCTGATTCAATCCTGTATGGATCTTTCTTTGCCTGAAATCTCACAGAAAGTTATTTCTGATGTGACTGTCTGAGTATTTCCGTGGATTGAGTATGGCTGGTAGAAGGCAAACCATTTATAAAATATGACAATGGACTTTGGTGAACATTTTCTTTCTGTTTGTAATGTAATGTTAATATTGCCACCCCTTCTCTCTCCTAATCCCATTCACTTCTCATATTTATGGGGTAAAGAGCAATAGTACAACAGGGTTACATATATACTAGTTGCCTACATATTTAGAAATAATAAATCAAGCTACAACATAGTTAAATATATTATGGTTTATTCTTATACTTTGACAGATATTTACAGAAAGAAATTGTGACAGACTTGTACTGCTACTACTTGAGACTGTCACTATGATAGTTACTACTGTTACTACTTGAGACCATCATTATGAGACTGAACAAAGGGATGAGCGTAGAAATAACAAAAAACAAAAGCAACTGTTGTAAGGAAAGGGCCAGGGGAAGAAGAAGAGAGAAGAAGGACAGAAGAAGAAGAGAAGAAGAAAAGGGCTCCCTACTTCTAGTGAGCAAAGGCAGCCCCTGAGCTTTTACAGCTCTTCCTATTTATTGGGTAACAAGAGCAAGGACAAGGAGGTAATGATTGGTCAGCTGCCTAATTGATCACATTATTGTTAACAGGCTTCAGATGTGCCTAATCACAGGCAACACTAGTGTCTGGGTCGTGGCTGCCCTCAGAACTCCTTCTGGGTGGTAGATGCAGTTTGTCAGTTTGCCAACATTCTGCATTTATGAGACACAGTTTGCTGTTTACTCATATAGTCTTCAGTGGTATACTGAGTTGATCATGACCCTCATTCTTTTGGCCTTCAACAAGAAATTATTTTTAATGTAAAGATATTTTTATGACTAAAAGTTAACAAAACATTAAAGATGTTTCATTTTAATTATTATTATATATGTTTGGGTGTTCTATTGATGGGTTGATTTTTCAGTTTGTCTCTTGTAGAAGCAGAAGCTGAGACAGATCTAGAAAGGCAAGAGGTTTGTTGTAGAGTTGTATTTATAAAATATAATGGAGAATGGAGTAGAACTGAACAGCTAAAGCCTTCAGAAAGGAATGCAAATCTAATATATGTGAAAAGAGAAAAAGAGGAAGCAGAATTTGGTAGGAGAGCCTCAAGGACGGTGAAGTAGTTCTGACAAAGTCTCAGCTCACACACAAGAAAACCCTGGAACAATGACCTTGCCGAGACCACCTCAGTCGGGGAGACCCTAACTCAGTGGCGCTAGAGGAATTAAAGACACACAAACAGAAATATAGAGGTGTGAAGTGGGATATCAGGGGTCTCACAGCCTTCAGAGCTGAGAGCCCCGAACAGAGATTTACCCACATATTTATTAACAGCAAACCAGTCATTAGCATTGTTTCTATAGATATTAAATTAACTAAAAGTATCCCTTATAGGAGATGAAGGGATGGGCCAAATTAAAGGAATAGGTTGGGCTAGTTAACTGCAGCAGGAGCATGTCCTTAAGGCACAGATTACTCATGCTATTGTTTGTGGCCTAAGAATGCCTTTAAGTGGTTTTCTGCCCTGGGCCGGCCAGGTGTTCCTTGCCCTCATTCCTGCAAACCTACAACCTTCCAGCGTGGGCGTTAGGGCCATTATGAACATGTTACAGTGATGCAGAGATTTTGTTTGTGGCCAGTTTTGGGGCCAGTTTATGGCCAGATTTCGGGGGGCCTGCTCCCAACATGACCTTCTATTGGAGGGTCCTGCATTGGACTGAAATGGTCCCAGGATATAGGCTATGCTCAGTCATTGGCTGGTTACTACTTGGGAAGAACTTGAAACTAAGGTTAACTTTGAAGGCTCTGAAAATGGTGGTTGTCAGCTAACTCCATTCCTATAGTGGAATGTCATAGTTTATTCAAGGGGTATCCCAGCTATGTCCCTCCATGGTTGCCAGTGTAGACCCTATCTGCACAAATCCAATTTTCCTTTCAGAAATGGAATGGAAGCAGCTCTCCAGAATTCCAGTGGGAAGAACCTTTTACAGGAAATTAGTGGGATGAACTAGAATTCCTCTTCCCCAACTATAGTTGATCTTAAGTCTCCAAGTGGTACTCGTTGCGTCTCTCCTCACTATACATTCCCCTTGCCCTCAGCCACCATCATTGCATGTCTTGATGGTTTACCTGAGAATTCTGAGACCCTGCAACCATATGTTTCTAAGGCTGGTGCTGCTGCTGTTGTCCTCATAGCCACAGCTGGGCAATTGAGTATTTGCCGACAAGCAGGTGGAACACCTCTATTCCACATTTATTTCTTCCTGCCCCACTGTGTAACAGCAGCTTTGTCTCCTTCTGCTGATCAGGGTCAATTGCTCTCCCAAGATGATGACTCTTCTTCTTGCCTACTAGCCCTGGGACACAATAAAAACGAAGTGATACATGGCAACAGTAGCTTGTTGTTCAGTGTGCTCTTGCTATGTCCCTTGATAAGAGTGTCCGCTGCTCCTTTGGGGACCAGGACCTTTCCATATAGTTTAAAGTTGTGGATATAGGAAAAAATGTTTCCCAATTTGGGAATAAAAGTAAATGAGGTAATTCCTGCATCCTTTACTTATTTCTGGACTCATCTAATCACAATATTGGAGACATAGCACCTATATGAAGAAAATAGTGTAAAGAAACTGGACAAAAAATTTAAATGATACCTTATTAAAGACTATGTACAAATGACAAATAAGGATATAGAAAGATGTTTCTCATCAATTGTCATTAAAGCAGCATAAATTAAAACTGCAATAATATTAGAAGGCAGGGCAAGGTGGTAGAATAGGACTCTCCAATGATTGTTCCCTGCAGAAACATCAATTTCAACAACTATCCACATGCAAAAATATTTTCACCAGAACAAAAAAAAGTAGGTCAGAGATTACAGTACTTGGTTATAGCACAATAATTTGAAAAGACATTGAAGAGAGTAGGAATGACAGTTTTGCATTACCTCCATCACTCTTTCCCTAACCCTAGGCAGCACAGCATGGCTAGAGATACAGTAGGATTAGAAGAAAGGAGAAAAATGAGCATGGGCGTTTAATTTGGACCATAGTACAGGGATCACTATAGTAAAACCCAGCACTGAGCAGACACATATGGACCTTGAATCTTGCCTGGTACATGCAGACTGAACCTCCAGACCTGCCCCAGCACCAGGTGGAAAATGATAGGCCCTATGAGGTAGACTTGATCTCCAGTCCACATTCCACCAGCTAACTACATGACCTTTGGCTCTGGACTGTCCTTAGTGGCAGACAGTCTTCAATTAGCTTGGGCTTTGGGCACACCCCAGCTCCATGCCAGCCTCAATTGCTACAGGAGTCTAGCCTGGCACTACATCAGCCGCAGCAGTCCTGAGCTTAGAGATTATGCCAGATGGCCAAGAGTGTCTGAACAGGTTAACAGTTGAAGGGTGTTCCCAGACAAAGCCAATATGCAAAGACTGGAATAAGTGCCAACAACTTCAAGAGTGCAGACGTGAAAGCATGTCCATAGGAATCAAAAATAATCAGGGAAACATGACATCACCAAACGGAAAAAAGAAAGTGCCAGTGATTGACCCTAATTAAATGCAGATGTATGAACAGCCTGGCAAATAATTCAAAATTACTATTTTAAGGAGGCTCGTCAAACTTCAATAAAATATAGAGAAACAATTAAACAAAACAAGAAAAATAATAAATGGCTAGAATGAGAAATTTAAGATTGAAGTAATAATAAAAAAACAGAAATTCAAGGGCTGATAAATACAATAAATGAAATGAAAAATGCAGTAGAGAACATAAACAGAAGAATTAATCAAAAAGAAAAAAGAACCTGTGAACTCAAAGAAAAATACCTTGAAAATATACAGTCAGAGGAGAGAAAAAAAAAGAATGCAAAGAATGAAGAAAGCTTACAGGATTTATGGGACAGCATCAAAACAGGAAATATCTGAGTCAAAGGATTTGAGAAGATAATAGAAAAATAAAAGGGTAGGAAACTTATTTAAAGAAATAAGAGCAGAACATTTTCCAAACCTGAAGAAGTATATAAATATCCAGGTACAGGAAGGTTAACTATCACTTAGTCCAAATCACATTCAATCCAAATAAGACTACCCTAAGAAATATTATAATCAAACTGTCAAAAATCAAAGACAAAGAGAGGACCCCGAAAGCAGAAAGAAAAAAGAAGCAAATAAAATATAAGGGAGTTCCAGTATACCTGGCATATTTCTCAGCAGAAACCTTATAGTCAGGAGATAATGGGATGTTATAGTCAAAGTGCTGAAGGGGAAAAAACTGCCAACCAAGAATATGTTACCCCAAAAAGCTGTCTTTAGGAAAGGAGAGATAAGAACTTTCCCAGATACTATTGTAAATAATGCTGCAATAAACCTATGTGTGCATGTGTCTTTATAGTAGAATGGCTTATTTTCCCTTGGGTATGTACTCAGTAATGGAATTGCTGGGTAAAGTGGTATTTCTGGTTCTAGATCCTTGAGGAATCACCACACTGTCTTCCATGATGGTTGAATTAATTTATAGTCCCACCGACAATGTAAAAGCGTTCCTATTTCTCCACAGCCTCGCCAGCATCTAACGTTTCTTGACTTTTTAATAATCACCATTCTGACTGGCATGAGATAGTGTCCCATTGTGGTTTTGGTTTGCATTTCTCTAATGATCGGTGATGATGAGTATTTTTCATATGTTTGTTGGCTGCATAAATGTCTTCATTTGAGAAGTGTCTATTCATATCCTTTGCCCACTTTTTGATGGAGTTGTTTGTTTGTTTCTTGTAAATTTGTTTAAGTTCCTTGTAGATTCTGGATATTAGACCTTGTCAGATGGATAAAAAAAAATGTGGTACATACACACCATGGAATACTATGCAGCCATAAAAAAAGAATGAGATCATGTCCTTTGCAGGGACATAGATGAAGCTGGAAGCCATCATCCTCAGCAAACTAACACAGGAACAGAAAACCAAATACCGCATATTCTCACTCATAACTGAGAGTTGAACAATGAGAACTCATGGACACAGACAGGGAGGGGAAAAACACACACTGGGACCTTTTGGAGAGTGGGGGCCAAGGAGAGGGAGAGCATTAGGACAGAAACCTCAGCCCTGCAGGGCTTAAATCCTAGATGACAGGTTGATAGGTGCAGCAAACCACCATGGCACATATATACCTATGTAACAAACCTGCACATTCTGCACATGTATCCCGGAACTTAAAGTAAAATTTTAAAAAAAGAAAGAAAAAAGAAAACCAAACACTACATATTTTCACTTATAAGTTGAAGCTGAACAATGAGAACATATGGACACATGGAGGGGAACTACACACCCTGGGGCCTGTCGGCGGGGTTGTGTGTGTTGGGGGATGGGCAGGAGAAGGGAGCGCATCAGGACAAATAGCTAATGCATGCTGGACTTAATACCTAGGTGATGGGTTGATAGATGCTGCAAACCACCATGCCACAATTTACCTATGTAACAAACCTGCACATCCTGCACATATACCCTAGAATTTAAAATAAAATAAAATAAAACAAAAACAAAAGCAAACAAAAATCTTTCTCAGATACACAAAGCTAAGTGATTTTATTATCATTGTGACAGTTTTACAAGAAATGCTATAGGGAGTTCTTCAAGCTGAAAGAAGAGAACACTAATGAGTAACACAAAAACATTTGAAAGTATATAACTCCACGGTAAAAGTAAGTACATAATCAAATTCAGAATACTTAACCCTTTTCCTGTTTAGAAAAAAAAGTGCAGCTCATTGCCAGCAATCATTTAATCTTACATAAACACACTCTTTGAGGCTGAAGCAAATCTGGCTGATTTTCAGTGTGAAAATATAATATAAAAACTGTTCTTGGAGTTATTTCTAAACAGAACTAACATCAGAATGTCTGAATCATCAGAATCGTCTGTTTCAGAAAAATCGGATTCATCAGATGAATCTTTGGCCAACGACTGTTCAAGAAGGACGTTAACATCACATGTAGGAATGCTACATTTTCTAGAATTTGATATTTTTAGCAATTGAGAATTACTATATTTTGTAAATGGAAATACCAGTACTAAAAACAGAATGCTATAAATAAAATGATGTCTTTTGTTTTCAAAGTCAATATACTAGAGCAATGCAAAAATAATAATAAAAGCTAGATATATCATGGCAAAGTTATATCAGGGTAAACGCTGAAGCTGCAAGTGCTGCTGGTGAATATTCTTCAGGCAAATGGGAAAAACGTTGATACTGTAATGGTGGTATACAAATCACTTACTTCAGTTGAAAATTAAAAGGCAAAATTATTAAAATAGTAATAACTACAATGATGTATTAAGAGATATGAAATATAAACTATGTAAATTGTAACATCAAAAATTCAAAATGTTGGGGGAGTGAAATAAACTTTTGTAATCTCTATGGTAACCACAAAGCAAAAACCTATGGTAGACACACTAAAAATAAAAATCAGAGAATTAAAACATACCACTAGAGAAAAATCACTTAATTACAAAGGAAGTTAGCAAGAGAGAAAGAAAGGAAAAAGAGATCTACAAAACAACTAGAAAACAAGCAACAATATTGCCATAGTAAATCTTTACTTATCAATAATTACTTTCACAGTAAGTGGATTAAATTCTCTGATCAAAAGACATAGAATGGTTGAATGAATAGATCAACAATACCCAACTATATTCTGCCTAAAAGAGACCCATTTCGCCTGTAAGAACACACAAGACTGAAAGTAAAGGGATGAAAAAAGATTTTTCATGAAATAGAAACCAGTAGAAAGCAGGAGTAGCTATATTTATATTAAAGAAAATAGACGTTAAGTCAAAAACTGTAAAAAGGGCAGAGAAGGTCATTATATAGTGATAAAGGGGTCAACCTAGCTAGAGGATATGACAATTTTAAATATATATGCACTCGACACTGGAACACCTAAATATGTAAAGCAGATATTAATTGACCTGAAGGGAGATATTGTTTGCAATACAAGAATAGTAGGGGACTTCAATACCCCACTTTTAGTAATGGACAGATCATGCAGACAGAAAATCAATGAAGAAACATCAAACTTAAACTATACTGTAAACGAAATGGACTTAACTGACATTTATAGAACATTTCATCCAACAGCTGCAGAATACACATTCTTCTTAAGTGGATATGGAACATTCTCTAGGCCAGATCATATGTTAGCTCACAAACAGGTCTTATCAAATTTAAGAAGATTGAGATCATGTCAAATATCTTTTCTGACTACAAGGTGTAAAACTAGAAATCAATAACAGGAGAAGCTTTGGAAAATTTAAAAATATATGGAAGTTAAGTAACATGCTCTAGAACAACCCAATGGGTCAATGAACAAGTTAAAAGTGAAATTAAAAAATATGTTGGGAGAAATAAACATGAAAACACAACATACTGAAACTTACAGAATGCAGCAAAAACAGTTCTAAGAGGGAAGTTTATAGCAATAAATGTCTATACTAAAGAAGAAGAACAATTCAACAAAAAAAGTATGTTGCACCTCAAGCAACTAGACAAACAAGAACAAACTGAAGCTCAAAAGTGGTAGAAGAAAGGAAATAATAAAGATTAGAGCAGAAATAAATAAAATAGAGACTAGAAAAATGATAGAAAATATCGACAAAATTAAGAACTTATTTTTTGAAAAGACAAAATGAACAAACCTTTACCTAAACTAAGAAAAACATTCAAATAAATAAAATCATAAATGACAACCAAGCCATTACAACAGATACCACATAAATCCAAAAGATTATAAGAGACTATTATAAACCAACAAATTTAATAAGCTAGAATAAATGGATAACTTCCTTGACACATACAACTTACTAAGTTGAATTACAAAGACTAGAATATCTTATCTGAACAGACAAATAACAAATAAAGCAATTGAATTAGTAATAAATGTTTTCCCATCAAAAAGAAAAGACCAGAACCAGATGGCTTTACAGCTGAATTCTACCCAACTTTTAAAGAAGTACTAACACAAATTCTTCTCAAACTCTTCCAAAAAACTAAACAGTAATGAATACATCTTAACTCATTTAGTGAGGCCAAAACTGGATACAATGAAACCCAAAACCTACAGGCCAAGATCCCTGATGAACCTAGATGCAAATATCCTCAACTAAATAATAGCAAATTGAATTTAACAGCACTTTAAGAAGATAATCATGATCAAGTGGATTCATCCCAGGGATGGAAGGATGGCTCAATATATGCAAGTCAAAAATGTGATATATCACATTAACAGAATGAAGGACAAAAACCACATGCTTATTTCAATATATGTAGAAAAGAATTTGACAAAAGTAAACGTTATTTCACATTGAAAACTCTCAACAAATTAGGCATATAAAAGATGTATCTTAACATAATAAGGGCCTTGTAGGGCAAACCCACAGATCATATCAGAAAAAAAGGAAAGCATTTTCTCTAAGATCCAGAAAAAGACAAGGATGTTCATTCTTGCCACTTCAATACAACATGTTACTGGAAGTCCTAGCCAGAGCAATTAGGCCAGAGAAAGAAATAAAAGGTATTCAAATTGGAAAGAAGGTAGTCAAATTGTCCTGGTTTGCATCTGACATGATCTTATATGGAAAACCCCAACATCTCTACCAAAAAAAAAACTATTCAAAGTAAGAAGTAAATTCAGTAAAACTGTAGGATGCGAAAATCAGTAGCATTTCTATACATAGCAAACTATCTGAAGAAGCAATCACGAAAACAGTTTGTTTGTGATAGCTACAAAAAAGATAAATACGTGAGAGTAAATTTAATTAAAAAAGCGCCAGGCACGGTGGCTCATGCCTGTAATCCCAGCACTTTGAGAGGCTGAGGTGGGTGGATCACCTGAGCTCAGGAGTTCGAGACCAGCCTGGCCAACATGGCAAAACCCTGTCTCCACTAAAAATACAAAAATTAGCCAGGCATGGTGGCACGTGCCTGTAGTCCTAGCTACTCGGGAGGCTGAGACAGGAGAATTGCTTGAACCCAGGAGTCGGAAGTTGCAGTGAGCCGAAATCATGCCACTGCAGTCCAGCCTGGGTGACAGAGCAAAACTCCATCTCAAAAAAAAAAAAAAAAAAAAAAAAAGGATAAAAAATATCTCTACATTAAAAATCTGTGAAACAGTGATTAAAAAAAAGTTGAAGAAGACATAAATAAGTAAATAAGTGTAAATCTATCCCATGTTCATGGTTTGGAGGAATTAACATTGTTAAAATGTCCATCCCACCCAGAGTGATCTGTGAATTCAATACAATCCCTATCAAAATACTAATAACTTTCTTCACAGAAATAGAACAAATAGTCTTAAAACTTCAGAGTCCACAAAAGACTCTGAAAAGTCAAAGCAATCTTAAGCAAAAAGAACAAAGCTGGAGGCATCACACACTACTTGACTTTATAATATACCATAAAGTGACAGTAACCAAAATGGCATGGTACTGGCATAAATACAGACACATAGACCAATAGAACAGAGAGCGAAAAATAAATTCATGCATTTGCAGCCAATTGTTTTTCAACAATGGTGCCAATAACACAAAGTGGGGACAGGACAGTCTCTTCAATAAATGGTATTGGGAAAAAACTGGACATCCACACACAGAAGAATGAAATTAAACCCTTATATCATACCATAAACAAAATCAACATGAAATGGAACAAAGACTTAAATGTAAGAGCAGTGACTAAAAAGTCACTGCTAAATCTAAGGACATCTAGATTATCTCCTATGTTATCTTCTAGAAGTTTTGTAGTTTTGGGTTTTACAGTTAGGTCTATAATCCATTTTAAGTTAATTTTTGTGAAGGGTATATGGTTTGTGTCTAGATTCTGTTTTTGTTTGTTTGTTTGTTTTTGCATATAGTTATCCAGTAGTTTCAGCACTATCTATTAAAATGATGATCTTTTCTGTATTTTATTGCCTTTGCTCCTTTGTCAAAACATTTTTTCTTGAATCCATCACCTGCTGAAACTGCTCTTTCAAGGTCATGGGGCCAGCTGACCCATGCTGAAAACTCCAAAGGAAATTTTAAGTGCCCATTTTATTTGACCTGTGAAAAGCATTGGACATACAGTTGAACACTCTGTCATCCTTGAAAACTTTTCTTTACTTAAATTCCACACCAACAGACACTTCTGGCTTACTTTCTATCACACTGACAGCTCCTTTATAGTCCCATTTGCTGATCTCTCCTCTTTCCAGAACTCTTAATTTTAGAGTGTCCTATGGCTCTGTCCTTGGTCTTCACTCTAATTTATTGATAGTGATTCCTTTGATGTTCTTATCTAGTCTCACCTGTTTTTTGACAACTTCTAAATTTATATTTGCAGACGAGCTCACCACTGAACTCTGGTATAAATTATATCCTTCAATTCAACTTTTCCCTATGCTATTTAATGAACATCTTCAACTTAACTAGTCACAAAGTCAACTTCAAAACTTCCCTTAAAACTTGCTATTACCAATTAATGAAAACTTCATCTATCTAGCTGCTCAGGTCAAAATTTTGTGTTTATCTCTGACTCTTCTTTTTATCCCATTCCACAGTTCCAATTTGTCAGAATATCTTTTTGGCTCAACCTTCAAAATATATTTAGAAAACAAAAACACCTCTTATAGGCCCTACTGCTACAGTCTTTGTCTAAGATTTCACCTCTCACTGGATTATTGCAAAACCCTCATATTCCTACACTGTTTTCATTCCTGTTCCTCTGTAGTCTAAGATCAGCTTCAGTGGACTGCTAAAAATGGCCAAATATTCTTTCTCGTCTATCAAGATGTGAAGCCTATGAACATGCTTTGGCCAATGAGACATAAGCTATTAATGATAAGATATGAGTAGAGGTGTGAAAAGTATGTGTGCATTTGGACTTGTCCTATTTCTGTTCTTGAAAACCTTTGGAATCCCAATAAGATGAAGAATTCCAGTCTAGCCTAATGGATGATGGAACACACACGGTCCAGTTGCCTCCGTCTTCCAGTCCGACAACCATCTAAACTCCAAAAGTAAGACCACATACGTAACCAGACGCTGACCACAGACACATGAACGAACCTAAGGAGACTTAACGGAGGAACAATTTAGCTCGGTCTAGCTCTGCCCAAGTTGCTGAGCCTCAGAATATTGATCTAAATAAATGTTTATTGGTTTAAGCCACTAAGTTTAGGTGATTTGAAATGCAGTAAATGCTACCTGAAACATTAGCAAAGCAGACAATGTAAATTGTTGAAAGTTTTTTTTTTTAAGTTAGATCCTGTCATTCCTCTGCTCAAAACCCTGTAAAGCCAGTGTCCTTATAGTAGCCTATAAAATTGTACATGTTGTGGGGCCCTCTTCCCCCTCCGACCCCATCGCTTTTTATTCTTCCCCTTGCTCAGATCCTCTAGCCACACTAGTGTCCCCTTGTTCTCAAACTCAGCAGACACGTTCCACTTTAAGGCCTTTAATCTGGCTATTCTCTCTGCTTAGAGCATTCTACTAGCAGCTGTGCTTTTGGCTAAATCCCTTCCTTCAACAAGCCTTTGCTCACCTTCTAACCATTTCTTTAAAAATTCTCCCTCACTCGGAACTTCAATCTACTTACTATGATTCATTTTTTTTAATTCAAAGAAGTGATGTACAACACGCTTTACTTAGTCACGATGTTTATTGTCTAACTCCTCTGCACTAGAATGTACAATACTTATGTCTAAGGATTTTTGTCTGTTATGTTTAATGCTGAATTTCCAGCACATACAACAATTCCTGTCATAGATTAGGTTCAAAATAAATATTGTTCAATGAATGAGTTACGGAGGACATATGAAGTGAGAAAACGAGTGTAGTCTGCCTTTCAAGGAGGTTTGGTTTAGCAATTTTTAGTTCAGAGAATTTAAACTTTTTAATCCTTGCTAGTTTGTGTGTGTGTGTGTGTGTGTGTGTGTGTGTGTGTGTTTGTCTGTCTGTCTGTGTCTGTGTGTATTAACATGTAGAATTATAGGACAAAGCCTGTCAGTATTGGAAGGTGCAGGAAGTGCTCTTTTCTCTCCTAATTACTAAAAAGATTCTATTTGAATAAAAATAGAAGTGTACATCAGTACTTTGAAACTGTTAAAAAAATGGGTATTTCAAAAGGTCAGAATTTGCTGATTGTCTTTTAAATACTCCCTTGTCTCTAAAATATGGCATATTTATATGGTGTTATCCTTTGCATTGTGTGACCTCTGTGTTGGTCAAAGACAGGTATAGTATCCTATAATTCAATGTTTCATAAGTCAGAGTGAAATGGTCTCTTTACAAAACGAAGTTTGAAAGTAAAATTATGCTTTGCCACTAGTCTTAATTCTTAGTAAACACACCTTTAATCTTTGTGATACCTTGAGTGCATTATCTTTCATGGACTTTGCAAAGGTCACAGAAGACAATTTCCTTTTTAAATAGATCCTTGCAAGCATCTCATATTTGATTTGTTTGAAGATGAGCCTTTTATACTTTCCTCTCCCTTTTCCTTCATTACTAAGGGAAAAAAGCTATATGCCGTATATCCTAGACTCTGCTGCTTGATGCGTTTAATTTTTTTCTTCATCATGATATTTATATTCTGAAGCTCTTTAAAATGTTTACCCATACTCATTAGCATGTTGATCTCTGTGCAGACTGTCGCGTTACAAAAATTATTGACTGAGACTAGGTAGAAAAATATGAACAGAATTTAGTTTAACAGTAAGATTCATGACAGCAACGTTTTACCCACTTGTTCATTCATTCATTCATTCATCCATCCATTTATCAAATAGCAAATTATAGAGCACTTACTAGAAACCAGGCTCCCTGCTAGGTATATAGACATTAGAAATAAATATCAGACATAGGCCTTTTTCTTGAAAAGGTTAGTTTCGTAGTGGAAACAAACATATGTGCTGTAAAAGAGGCCCCTATGCAAGTGCTTGTCTATATTTTCCAATACAGAACAATCAATGTGAGCAAGTATTTCATTTTTTCAATGAATCGTTTCAATATTCTATAGACAAAACATCAGAGACCTCATTTGTTTTTCTGCTGTTTGACTTAAAAGTAGCTCAGGGCATCTTCAATTGGAAGGCCTGGAAATATAAATCACCCATGGTCCAATTTTTGCTTTCTGTCTCTGCAGGGAGAAACAGCATGAACTGCAGTGGAAAGAGAACTCGACTCCACCGCTTGCATGTGTAGGCAAAATATAAATTCATATACAAAAGCCCACCATGAACTTTCTTCCATGTGTTTATAATAATCTGAACTCCTTTTGAGATCATTATGTTGCTCTGACTTAAAAACTTTTTTTGAAAACTGCTCTATTCATTTTATTTGATTTTGCCTTTATGTGTGATGAGGGCTTTTATTTGGTATCTTTAGTGTCAGGTGTCATAGACACAATATTGGAGGCTATAGGTTTGATTTTCAGTTTCTTTAAGCTTGAAAATCCAGCTGAGTATTGACCATTAATGAGACAGGGCTCAGGTGGTATTATTGTCAGTCTTCCAAGTTGAATAGAGGGACCCCCAAGGATTCAGGTACATATTAGAAATATGTTTAGAATGGTACACGGTTTGTAGAAGAAAGTACATTGAATTCCTTAAAGTTGGCGTTTATCTTCATGGATAAAAGCTTAGGGAACCAGATCAGATCTCTGCACTTTAGAAAGAGAAGACTGTGTTAGCAAGTGACGTTATAAGAAGGCTTTACATTATGTTTATCCTGTATAAGTTATTGAAACCTATGTATCAATTTGAAGGTTGAATTGCAGAATATATGTCAGAAATTATGGAAATGTAAAAGTAGAAACTAAGTGTGATGAAAAGACTTTCAAAAAGCAAAATACAAGGACATGTTCATATGTAAATACAAGGTATAAATGAAATATAAAGAAGAATATAAAAGTTTTAGACGAGGTAATGAGATAGTGTATATGTCAGGTCGAGGAAAAATAGGAGGTGGTTTTACCTTATGGTTTAAGACTATAAAGATTACACATACATGTATGAATGCATAAAGATTATATACAGAGAGAAACCATTAGGCAAATTTGGTAATATTTTCTAGATTAAAAATATAAAAATGAAATAAATATGCTAGTAGAGCACTTAATCCAGAAAGAGAAAGTAGATGTGACCTCATGAACAGGTTACTAAAAATTATAGGGTTAATGTCTGACTTCATGGGAAGTGTTAATTTCCTTGATACGAGTGAGATAGTGATAAACAAGTTATTGGGATGTGTTTCAAAGAGAAGTACATAGAATAATTCAATAGACTATTCTGGCTACAAGCTATCACTATTTCTGCCTTGCATTAATTAGTCTTTCTTTTTATTTATTTTTACTTTTTGACTCACACCAATGACCAGAGAACCCACTCATCTGGTTGATGAATTGGAAAAGTTGAACTTTGTAAGTGAGACTTGATCCCTCTTGGAAAAGCATTTTCTTATCAAACTTTCAATGAAAAAAAGTACAAGGTCCAGGGGATTATCTGATATAAATCATCAATAATTAATATTTCTAGAGCATTTTGTATTTTACAAAGCTTTCTCACATTTATATACCTTGCTTCTCTGGCTTCTTTTTCTTCAAGTTTATATTTAGAGATGATATTCAAAACATTTAAATATAATTAGTTATCCATTAGAATAAATGTTGGCCCTAATGCCTATATAGCTATACAGAATTAGCCCTGAATTTTTTCTATAATTATTTTATAAGTAGTTCTGTTAATATCTTGCCATATTACTATTTATTTTGAAGTCCTATTTTCAAGGAAAGCTCTTGTTTTAATCAGGATAATTTTAGTTGCAAGTGACAGAAATGAAACTCAAATTGGGTTAAGCAAAAAACAAACAAAAAAACAAAAAAACCCACAAAAAACCACAAAAGCAAAACAAACAAAAAAATGAAAACAATTCCTGGATAGAAATGAACTATCATTGCCATTAGAAAGGGACTCACAAAGTAAAACATGCTTTAGAAAGGTAGAAAAGCAGCCGGGCACGGTGGCTAACGCCTGTAATCCCAGCACTTTGGGAGGCCGAGGCGAAAGGATCACAAGGTCAGGAGATCGAGACCATCCTGGCTAACACAGTGAAACCCCGTCTCTACCAAAAATACAAAAATTAGCCCGGCGTGGTGGCGAGCGCCTGTATTCCCAGTTACCCAGGAGGCTGAGGCAGGAGAAAGGCGTGAACCTGAGAGGCGGAGCTTGCAGTGAGCCGAGATTGTGCCGCTGCACTCCATCCAGCCTGGACGACAGAGCAAGACTCCTTCTCAAAAAAAAAAAAAAAAAAGAAAGGTAGAAAGATTACATGATGATTAGAGTCATGATGTTTTTTCTATGGTCAAATTCTTCTACATTCTTTGTGAAAAATAACAGTGATTTTTAATATGGGCACAACTAACAGCTTGCCAAGTGACTTTAATTCACTTGTACGATGATTTATTAAGAGGAAAAATGCTATCTTTCAATAATATAGTATTCAATATAGTCTTTCATTTATTAAAATTAGATTGTAAGACACATAAAATGTTTTTAAAATATATTTTGTTCCCTTCTGATTATGTATAAATTATCTTTACTCCACCTATAGTAACCTTTCCATTAAAAAAGTTTGCATCTTCTTGACTGACACCTTGCTTTGTCCGACACTTTCTTGCTGTTTTCCTATTAATTTCCTTCTTATAAGAAACTCTTCTTTTAAAGGTAATCTGAACATGATATTTATTATTGATCTTGCTGAATTTATGCAAATCCAATGTACCCTCATTTTATACAAAGGTGCATAGTATGTGCAGCTTTGAGAATCTGAATACATTCAAATATTTTCTGTGTTCAATTGTAACCTCCCAATCCCCCAACCCCAAAGAGTATGTATAATAACAATCAGAGAGCTGGATATGTCACGATTCAATGTGTGTTCTCTCTTCAGTAGTTCATCTATTAGCCAATGACACATCAGAAATAGTCCCTTTTTCTTTTTCTTTTTCGTTTTTTTTTGAGACGAGTCCCACTCTGTCGCCCAGGCTGGAGTGCAGTGGCGCGATCTCAGCTCACTGCAAGCTCCACCTCCCAGGTTCACGCCATTCTCCTGCCTCAGCCTCCCGAGTAGCTGGGACTACAGGCACCCGCCACCACGCCCGGCTAATTTTTTTGTATTTTTTTTAGTAGAGACGAAGTTTCACCGTGTTAGCCAGGATTGTCTCGATTTCCTGACCTCGTGATCCGCTCGTTTCGGCCTCCCAAAGTGCAGGGATTACAGGCGTGAGCCACCACGCCTGGACAATAGTCCCTTTTCCTTCAGGCAGGTGTACCAATAATGTATGTCATGACAGAATTTTGTGTAAAACATTCTCTGTAGATTGTTTGCATGGGTCATTATGCATTTCATCAGTTTTGCTCCTTTTCCTACTTGAAATTCTGTTTCTTATCTTCTCCCCTTGGCATATTTAATAAGTTTTACCTTCTCTGCAACCTTTCCCCAGTAATCTCAAGCATTTTATTTGCTGTGAATTCCATAAAACTTTGTAAGTGGCCATTGTTATATTACTCATTACAACCTATTAAAGTTGGTTTTATTCTTTGTCTTTCCTAGGGTCCTAGGTTGTGAGAGTACATGTCTTTTATATCACACACCCTTAGTGCAGGCTGAGTACTGGAGTCTGGACACTCCTGGTCACCAAAATCTGTCTCTTCTACTACTTCAGGTACGCTAAAATCTAAGAGAAATATTTCTCTTAGAACAGTTATGAGAATCTGGAGACTCCATGAGGACATAAACTAGGACTACCTTGTTCAGCATTGACTGCTCAGCCCTCATACACTGCCTATCAAGAATTTGTCCCTCAATGAATATTTGTAAAAGGGATTTAAATAAATTAATAAATAGAAATAAATTTGTTAAGTGAGTAGAACAGATCAGTGCCAAGACTTCACTCCTTTAGACTCGAATTACTCTTTTTTTAAATACTCTTCAGGCGATACCAATGTATATAATATACAATTTTACTATCCTAAAAGTCCTCTATGCTTCACCTATTTATCCCAGCCTCCTTGTCTCCTGGCAAAACCTGATCATCTTACTGTCTCTATAGTTTTGTGTTTTCCGGAATGTCATAGTGTTGGAATCATATAATATGTAGCCTTTTCATATCGAATTATTTCATTTAGCAGTATGCATTTAAGTTTTCTCCATGTCTATTTATGGCTTGATACCTCCTTTTATTAATTGATGAATAATAGTGTGATATAGATGTACCACAGTTTTTTCACTCAGCAACTGAAAGACATCTTGGTTACTTCCACTTTGGGGAGATTATTAATAAAGCTGCTATAAATATTTGTGTGCAGGTTTTTCTGTGAACATAGGTTTGTATATCAAATGGATAAAGACCTAGGAATTTAATTGCTGGGTCATATATTAAAACTATGTTTACCTTCGTAAAAGACTGAAAAACTGTCAAAGTGGCTGTACTATTTTGCATTCCCACTAGCAACATAGAAGAGTTCCTGTTGCTCCACAATCTCACCAGCATTTTATATTTCCAGTTTCTTTTTAATTTTAGCCATCCCAATATGCATGCATGTTATGTAGTTTTTAGATTTGCTATTCTCTAATGACATCTGATTTTGAGCATATTTTCATGTGGTTATTTTCTATCTGCATATTTTCTGTGAGGTGTCTGTTCCGTATGTCTGTCCACTATCTAATTGTGTTGTTTGTCTCCTTATTATTGAGTTTATATATTTTGTGTATTTTGGATGCAAGTTGTTTATCATTTATGGATTTTGCAAACATTTTTCCCAGTCTGTGACTTGGACACGTCATTCTGTTAACAAGGCCTTTCACAGAGCAGAAGTTTTTAATTTGAATAAAGTCTAATTTATCAATTTTTCTCTTCATTGAATTATATTTTTGATATTGTATTTAAAAACTCATGACGAAACTTAAGGTCACAGAGATTTTCCCGTTTGTTTTTTTTCTATAAGTTTTATAATATTGCACTTTATATTTAGGTTTATGATCCATTTTGAGTTAATTTTGTTGAAAGATGGAAGATCTGTTATGGATTTATTTTTTATGTGGACACTGAATTATTTCAGCATTATTTATTGAAAACACTATCTTTTCTCCATTGAATTTATTTTGCCTCCTGAAAGATTAGCTGACTATATTTGTGAGTTCATTTCTGGACTGTATATTTTGTTCCATTGATCTATGTATTCATTCTCTCACTAATACCAGGCTTTCATGATTTTTGTAGCTTTGTAGTAAAAAAGATAGTGTCCTTCATCTAAGGTTTGTTTTTTTTTCAGTATTGTTTTGGCTATTCTAGACCTTCCCATTTTTATATAAACTTTAGGCTCGGTTTGTTTGTATACATGAAATTGTCTACTGGGATTTTGATTAAAATTGCATTAAATCTATACATCAATTTCAGAAGATTTGACATCTTACTAATATTGAGTCATCCAATACATGAACACAAACTAGCTCTCCATTTATTTAGCTTTTCTTTGATTTCTTTAGTCAGGTTTATAGTTTAAAATAAATTCTATATTTTTTGGTTAAATTTATACTTAGATATTTCATTTTTTGGTGCCATTGTAAATGGTATTATGTTTTATTGTAATTTTTTTTAGACAGGGTCTCACTTTGTCACCCAGGCTGAAATGCAGTGATGTGATCTCCACTCACTGCAGCCTCAACTGCCCTGGCTCAAGTGATCCTCCCACCTTAGCCTCCTGAGTAGCTGGGACCACAGGTATGCATCAACAAGCTCGGCTAGGTTTTTTAAAATTATTATTTGTAGAGATGTGGTCTCATTATGTTGCTCAGGCTGGTCTCAAACTCCTGGGCTCAAGTGATCCCCCTGCCTTGGCCTCCCAAAGTGTTGGGATTACAGGTGTGAGCCACTGTGCCTGGCCTGATATTATGTTTCAAATTTCAGATTCCAACTGTTTATTGTTGGCATATAGGAAAGTAATTTTCATATATTAGTCTTGTATCCTACAACCTTGTCGTAACTTATT
Organism: Pongo pygmaeus; assembly: GCF_028885625.2. Classification (NCBI taxonomy): domain Eukaryota; kingdom Metazoa; phylum Chordata; class Mammalia; order Primates; family Hominidae; genus Pongo; species Pongo pygmaeus. The sequence goes on from NC_072384.2 coordinate 125,694,814, forward strand.
AACCAAAGTTTTAAATGGATAAATTGAGTATACTTTATTTGTCAAATGGCTTTCCAGTGCATTCTTTCCAGCTATCATTATGAATTATTTAAATGTAAGTGCTGTGGATTATATATCTGCATTCCCCCATCTATTACAGCCATCACAAATCTCCCATTAGACAATCAGAAAAATGGCAGTTTTATGAACCTCAATTTTAATCCTCATTATACCAATTACTCATCCAACTTCAGTATCTTCATGTGTGAAAAGATAATAATGTCTACTCCAAAGTGTTATTTTAAGGATCAAATGACAGAATATACATGAATGCGATGGTTAATTTTATTTGTCAACTTGACTGGCCTAAGGGACACCCAGAGGCCCAGAAAACTGGTGAAACATTACTTCTGAGTGTATCTCTGAGAGTCTTTCTGGAAATTGGCATGTGAATGAGTCAACTGAGTAAAGAAGATCTGCTAATATCCATGTGAGCTGTTATCATCCAATCCCTCTTAACCCAAATAGCACAAAAAGAAGGAGAAAGGCAAATTTGCTCTTTCTGTTTGAGCTGGGAAATTTATCTTCTCCTGCCTTTGGACATTGGTGGTCCTGGCTCACAGGCTTTTGAACTTGGACCAGAACTTACACCATAGGCCGCCTTCATTCTCAGGTCTTCAGACTAGACAAAATTACACCATTGGATTTCCTGGTTCTTCAGCTTGCAGATAACATGTTGTAGAACATTCTCAGCCTCCATAGTACTGAGCCAAGTACCATAGTAAATCTCAAGTAGATCCACGTATAGCCTCTTGGTTCTGTTTCACTAGAGAATCCTGACTAATACAATACACAAAAGTGCTTAAAGACCTGTAAAGAGTTATATAAATTTATTTAATATAATACTAGTAGTGTAATAATAGTAATAATACTAATGCAAATACTATCAGTTGAGACCATAAACGACACTGAAATCCTGATGGTACAGAAAATACGTTATATCATTCTTCTTTGCCATAATCTCTGTAAGTAATTTCCTTTCTCTCTTCACATCAGTAGGCTATACACATTAAAATAATTAATAAAAACAATAAGACTGAAAGTTATTGAATGCTCATGCCATGTAATTTTAGTTATGTCTATCTTTACTGGAAAATCTTAAATGCTTGAACATTTCATCGTTGAAACAGAAGCCTGTAATTGAGTAAGTCCTTGGCCTATGTATTAGTGTATTTCCATGCTGCTGATAAAGACACACCCAAGGCTGGGCAATTTACAAAAGAAAGAGTTTTAATGAATTTATATTTCCACATGGCTGGAGAGGCCTCACAATCATGGTGGAAGGCAAGGAGGAGCAAGTCACATCTTATGTGAATAGTGGCAGGCAAAGAGAGAGCTTGTGCAGAGAAACTCTCATTTTTAAAACCATCAGATCTTGTGAAACTTATTCACTATCACGAGAACAGCATGGGAAAGATCCACCCCCATGATTCAATTATCTCCCACTGGATCTCTCCCACAACCTATGGGAATCATGGGAGCTACAAGATGAGATTTGGGTGGGGACACAGAGCCAAACCATATCATTATGCAAACAATGAACTTTCCCCTGACATTTAGAAACATGCTAAATATTGTGTAAACATTTCTAATTCTATTTTCATTTGCATAATTAACAACAGAAAAAATAGATTAACAGAAAAAGTATACTCCATGTATCATTATAAGATTACTATACCTTGGAAATCTTGCAAATCTAGATGACCTTTCTTTAAATCCACATTATGAGAAAATTATATGCTTTATAGTATTTGTAAGACCAGTTGTGAACATTCTTGTAGTCAGTAAATTAATCATCATATCTAATTACAAATATCAAATAAAATATTGATTGTAAATTTGAAGTTTTGGCTCATCTCTGTAATTGGATGCTCTCTAGGCTGTCCTGTGCTGAAATGCTGAGTATGCATTTAGATTAGGAAATGACCGTTTATTGTGACAACCAATACTTTACTTGTAATATACATTTTGCCTTATAAAAAACCTTACAAAATTGTGCTCATTTATTATGATATAGTTGGTGATTTGTTAACATCTGTTTTTAGCTTATTTATTTCTTTAATAGGGTTTTAAAATATTGCCTATCAATGTAGTCAATATTTTTTCTTTTAAATGCAAATAAATAAAATCATGCTGTCTAAATAAATTTTATTATTTTTTAATCAAGAAAATAATTCGTATACTATACTCCATTGTCTTTTTTTTTTCAATTTTTTTTCTTTTAGTTTTGATATGATGCTTGGAAAATGCTTTCATGCATTTCACTTTTGGCTATTTTTCACACAGATTCTTGAATGTTTTCTCTAATTGACAGCTCAAAAATAAAGGTGGCAGATATTAATTAATAAGTCAAAGTTGCCAAGAGGCTTTGAAGCCAAAGTTTTGGTTTCCAGGCTTCTATTGATTTATTCTATTTGAAACAAACAAACAAAAAATCCTCTACAATATCTGGATTCTAATAGAACTCTTTTTTTCTTTCTTTTTTTTTTTTTTTTTTGAGATAGAGTCTTGCTTTGTCACCCAGGCTGGAGTGCAGTGGTGCGATCTCGGCTCACTGCAACCTCCGCCTCCCAGGTTCAAGCAATTCTCTTGCCTCAGCTTCCCGAGTAGCTGGGACTACAGGTGTCTGCCACCATGCCTGGCTAATTTTTGTATTTTTAGTAGTGACAGGGTTTCACCATGTTGGCTAGGCTGGTCTCGAACTCTTGACCTTGTGATCCACCTGCCTTGGCCTCCCAAAGTGCTGGGATTACAGGTGTGAGCCACCGCACCCGGCTTTTAATGGAACTCTTTAAGGTCCTGCTTGATGGATCTCCTTCAAAATGTTATTTAGTTTGGCTTTCAAGTCAATTCGTATCCACTTTATGTTTTCCAACTTATGTGTTCAGGGTATTCAAAGTATAACAATGCTTGGGAAAGGGAAACGTGTTAGGAATGAGGAGATTTGCAGGCCTGTCTGAGTTCTACCTTTATCTCTCCTGTTACCAAACAAGCATCTCTAGGACTCAGTTTGCTCCTCTGTGAAATGGAAGCATTAGTCTAGATAATCCATAGCTTCCCCCTTGCTCGGCCCTGGCAACATCAAAAACCCTAAACTGATCTGAGTTTGGCTGATAATTTATGTTGACAACCTGATTAAAAAAAAATTCTTCAGAACTCTTTCTGAAGAGCAAATTGTGACACAAGCAAATTGTGACATTCATAACTATTTCATATCTATTTCAATAAAGTAATTATTTTAATTAACATTTTTCTATAACCCATTAGATAAATGTATTTGGGGACCTGATAGATAATGTTACCTAATTTTTAAAATTTCCCTTAAAATGTAAATCAGTTCATGATTTTCCTCTGCTCAAAACTACTCTCCCCCCACCCCTCCACACACACACACAAAATAAGTAAAAATGCACCTACTGGCGTGAAAGTCCTCCTGATTTGGCATTTGGTTACCTCATCCCTAGTTACTGTTTTCTTGCTCACTTTACTGGTGCTGGACTTTTAAAATTTTATTTTATTTTATTTTTTCAGAGACAGAATCTCTGTCACCCAGGCTAGAGTGCAGTGGTACAATCACAGCTCACTGAAGCACTGAATTCTTGAACTCAAGTTATCTTTCTGCATCACCTTCCCAAGTATCTAGGACTACTGGCATAAGCCACTAAGCCCAGTTAATTTATATATATATATATATATATATATATATATATATACACACACACACACATACATACATATATATACATATATACATATATACATATATATACATATATACATATATACATATATATACATATATACATATATACATATATATACATATATACATATATACATACATATATACATATATATGTGTGTGTATATATATGTGTATATATATGTGTGTATATATGTATATATACACACACATATATATGTGTATATATATATATGGAGATGGTGTTTTGCTGTGTTGGCCCAGGCTTGTCATGAACTCCTAGGCTCAAGTGATCCTCCCACCTGGGCCTCCCAAAGTGTTGAGATTATCAGCATGAACCATTGTGCTCAGCCCTGTGGAAGGTTTTATATCCAGCTGGTCACCTAGCTTTAACTCTGATTCTAGGAATTGGTGACAGCTGAATTCCTGCTTAATCTGCTTTGGTGTGTCAAGCCTCTTTTAAGGTTGTTTTGCTGTTGTTCTTTTGACTTTTAAAGAGGGCAAATATAACTGTTCAAAATAAAATCTCACAAAATCTGTTTCTTCATTTGCTTCCTAGTTAGCCTATTTCCTCTTTCTTTAATCTCTCCCTTCCATATCTGCAAAGCTGTCAAACCAATGACTTGGCCATCTCTTGCCAGTCTCTGTTTATCTTAAGCCTTTTCTTTCTGATGTTCTTACCCATTAAATAGGTTAAACTCCATTAAGTCATAAGTGGATTGTGAATTTTCAGAGAATGAAAAATATAAAATGGAAAGTGTAAAATATTTAGTTAAATCTGCATAGGAAATATTTCTTAAATGATTCTAAAATGACCTCAGTCTATAAATTACCATTTAATATGTTAATTATACATTGTATGAAAGGAAAGCAAAGATCTAATCCTGCATTGATGTGCAACAGATCACCTTACACGTGGCAACATTTGAAGGACTGAAAACGTTTCTTGCTCTCTTGCCTAGGTCCACAGTTCCTTTCAATCTCTTCTGCATGATGCCTTGAATATATCATTTGATAGTTATTAGCACATAAAAGGTAAGGCTTCTGGTCAAACCTTCAATTATGTCATATGGGACAAATGCTATAGGAATATCACAATTGAGCATTAGCAACTTAGCAGAAATTAGATAACATGAGAAGACCGTGAGAAAGTGAGAAGGATGATGGCTAAATTCGATGGTGGTCAGGAGCTGGGGAAGGTGTGGACATGCAAGCAATGGCAAAGGTGGAACCCCCAAGGTGAGCTGCAGTAGAAGGAGAGGACGCAGGTCCCCCTGAGGAAGTGCAGGGATTAGTGAGCTGCTGTCTGATTGGGCTATCAGTTTTATATGGAAATTTATCTCTCTTCTGTTTCTTCTTTTCTTTGATTTAACAAAAATGTTAGGCTGTAGACACACTTTCCCACACGCCTCTTCAGTCCCTAAGCCACAGTATCATTTTGCTAGGGACAGGTTTGGTAGGGCAGACATATGGAGGAACTGTTTTGAGTAACAGGACTCTACAACATTTAAGTGCTGTAGTCACATGTTTGAATAGTTAGGCCGCTCAAGAGACAACTTCTAAAAAGTTGCTTTTCACTCAGATACACCCTTTCCTTAGGAAACTCTTCAAGAATCCAGCTTATCCAAACCAGGTTCTGGTGCCTTAGCTACATCATATAATTTTAAATTTATATAGAATGACAACTGCATTAGTCAGCAGCCGTTAAACTTTCACCACCAAATAAGTAGGCAAAATCTTATTTTAATAGGTCTGTAAAATCACACTATAGTGAACCCTCCCACTCCTATCTTCAAATATTTTCTAATTTTCAAAACATCATTACCCAACAGGCTAGTTTACCTTTAGGAGATTTGTTTTCTTTTTGGTTAAGAAACAGAAAATTTTCTTCTTTTTCAAAATGCATCACATTGTATCTCATTCAATTTTTTAAGTTTGGACTGATGTATGAGTTTCAAAGTAACATTAACCTATGTCCAGGTTATCTCTCAATCTTTCTGGTTAGTAATGAGGGATAATGGTAAAAATATAGTTGCAGTGAACTTTGGCATAGGTGAGACCCCCACATTTCATATGTACCTATCATTCAAGTCTGCTTTCGTTGTGTTTCCAAAAATAAGCCTGTTAAATGAGCCCTTAATTTTGTTTATAAGCTAATATTAATTGTTCTGGAAAATGTGGATTAAACAAATAAAAGCGCATTGGCTAAATTAAACCTGAAGAAGTTGCAATATGTTGTGCTTGGATAACATACACGTGTTTAAAGTGACTGAAATTTGGATTATTTTTTCAACTAATTTTGAAATTTAAGATTTTTCTACATCAACCCAAGATTTGTAGTATGCATGTGCTTGAAATCCATTGAAATAGCTACTTAGTCAAACTGGCCTTCCCAACCAGATGAGTATTTGTTTGCTTCGTTTCTTCTAAAGACCTCTGAGGGGTTTCCAAACTGTCCCTCTTGTAGCAGATGGAATACTCTCAGGAGTCCATCCCTATAGCAACCACAGCTACATCGTGCAACCAGTGCTCTACTGATTCCCAAATAGCATGTGAGGGCACTGAAGGCTGCAAAACCTTCCTTCCACTGACTGGCTTCCCTGCTGATGCTATTCGGAAAATGCCTAATCTGTATCTCAGAGAAGCATCCTATCTGTATTGTATATAATTTAAGAAAACACTCAACCTGAAAATAGAATTATTTTAGGAAAAATAATTTTCTAGATGTTTTCTCCTCAAAGTCATATATTCTAAGTACTTCCCTTATGTTACACAAGGTTGCCTGCCATAGATAAAGCTACACTGTAAACCTCATAGGATAAAGCTACACTGTAAACCTCATAGGTGAGGAAGACTCAAGTCAGGTGATTAGAACTTTGCTAAAACCCTGGGCCATGATAGCATTCTGGTGAGGATTTAGCAGCTGTCTTATGGAAATTTGTATGAATTAAGTTCAATATTGAGGACAAGGTTTGTGCTCAGGGGCAGTCCTGGGAAATTCCTTTTTGTGTTGGCATGCCTCTGACTGGATACTTTGTAATACTTTCTTGGTGACAATACTTTCTTGACACATTGTTGGCAATTGTTCTGGAAATAACATCAGTAGTCTTGATAGCTGCAAACAAATTGGGATAAAGCCATAGTTTTGATTGTGCATTACAAAGATGGTGACTATTCAAATGTAATCAGTTTAATGAGGTTTTAGAGAATGTTCTTGTTTTGGGGATAGTGACAAGTGCCGATATGAAGTTTGCAGTCTAAAGGGTATACAGGTGGGAACAATTTCAATACGTAAAAGCACTGGACTTAACATGAGCATAAAAGGTGCGTTGTTTCTGACTGAAGACTCTTGATGCGGCATCAGGGGTTGGTTTCATTTTTACTAACATCCATGATTGTCCAGGTTTCACCGCCCTTTCCTGCTTCCTTCTCCCAAATCTCCTTAAGCTAGCTTGGGTTAGAAGGATGATCGAATAGAATCTGTTCAAGGCAAGATATGTTTTTAGCATGCATTCATCTGTCATGACCAATACCATTTGATGAGAAGTTGATGAGCGTAAGAAACCCGAGGCCAGGTGAAGGCATATAAAACCCCTTCTTCTCTCACTATAGAATTAAGCTTTTTCCCACCCCAATTATAGTAGATTAATTATTATTATTATTATTTGAGATGGATTTTTGCTCTTGTTGCCCAGGCTGGAGTGCAATGGCGCAATCTTGGCTCACTACCACCTCCGCATCCCGAGTTCAAGCGATTCTCTTACCTCAGCCTCCTGAGTAGCTGGGATTACAGGCGTGTGCCACCACGCCTGGCTAATTTTTTGTATATTTAGTAGAGACGGGGTTTCTCCATGTTGGTCAGGCTGGTCTCCAACTCCCGATCTCAGGTGATCTGCCCACCTTGGCCTCCCAAAGTGCTGAGATTACAGGCGTGAGCCGCCGCAGCTGGCCAGATTAATTATTTAGAGGCTTTTGATAATAATCCCTTTCAAAACATGAATTTCCATGCCTTAGCTTAAGGTTACATCTAGGTTACGTACTGAAGTGAAAAGGAGTCTATCATTCAGATAGTCTCCACGTAGTTCCAAACACACGTTTTTCTTCTTGGAACTCATATACCCAGGTGGCAGGCGGGATCGTCATTTTCCCCACATTGTTCGTGTCAGATAAACACAGCTTTTGTGTCATGTACACACTGCCATATGATCGCATATGGTTTCACTGAGAATTCCATATTTATAGGGTGGAACTACACCATAACATGAAATCCGCAGGGCTAGAAACGAGCACTGGGCCCATCTTGGATTTCCTCCAAGGAAGTTTTGAGTTCTTGGAGGCGGGCACAAAGGTATTCATGATAATATGGTCTTGTTTGTAGCATGGACCAAGAATGTGGACCTTGAGGATAACGTTACAAGGAAGCTCTGCAATTTAGGGAAAAGATTCCTTGCCAGAGAATTGTATCCGCTCCCCCACACTCACATTTGTTATGCTGCCAGCTGTTCTCTGTTATCATCTCTTGCAGCCTGCAGGTGGGGTCCACTCAGGAGTGGCTCTCCAGGGTGAGAGGGAAACAGAGACAGCTGCCGCTGAAGCAGATTCTGCCCTTGCTGCTGCTGCTGCTGCTGTGCAGAATCGTGACTTTTGCCTGCTTTGTCCCTGGGCTCTCAGCAGTTTGGCTGACTGGCTACTTACCCTTGCTTGACACTGCAACCTTCTGCCCCTGCTTTCATGCTTTTCTTTAAGTCTTGACAGTCTGCAGACTGCGGAAGGTCCCCCGATGCCTCTGGCCTGCTTCTTTCTTACGACCCATGGCTTCTGTCTTTCTCTAATTTATGAGACTTCCTATTCAGCTACTACCAGGAACCTGTATCAATTCATGTGCTTTTCCCGCAAGCTATATCCTCAGTGCCTGTTCATGCAGCACTGTCTTCCCGTTTCCAGCCATAACCTAGAACAGTTACACTTTGAGTGACGGAAACAACAATGAAAACCAAGCCTTGTAGCAATTTTGCATTGCCACGAGTTGGAGTTCAATTATCATGCACTTACTGTATCATTAGAGCTTGTTTTCCTTGATGAGAACTTTGTGAGATGGTGACTAAACTCATTATTTAGAGTAACTATCATCGTAACATTAGTCATTGGAGAAATCCGGGTGAATCAGAAGAGAAAAGCTAGTAGCATAGGCATTCCAATTAAGTCCTTCAGAGAGTCATCTAGAATAAATAGGGCTTTTTCTTTTCCCCTGACTGGAGTTGTGAAATTGTGTTTGTAATCTAATGAATCAGTTCTCAGTTTTGGAGAGAATATGATTTTCAAGGTTTGGGCTGTAGAAACACAAAAGCTGGGGTTGTTTGGGCATATGTATATGGTTTTATATACATGATTATATACTGTTAAGTTAGAAGTATATTTTTACATTTTCTTTATTCTTGCTTAAACAGTATTTCAGATTGGAAACTCTTTTTGTCAGATTTGGGGAATGATCTCTGAAAATTATCTGCTATGTACCTAAAAAAGTAGAAGCAACCAATATCCTTTTAAAACACTTAAACACTTGTCTCCTATTGGCATATTTATGTTTTTCTCTTTATACTACTACTGTACACTCCTGTCTCCTTTCTGAGTCTCTAAGGACAGCAATTTGAGATCTAGAGGCCTATAACATTGTGAAGAAATATAGACTCACCTAACTCTTTCCCCTCAGTGATACTCTCCTTGTTTGGAAGGCTGGGGTCTAGTTTAAAATCTTTCTAATTACCTTGAATATTCCAGAGTTTATGTGTCTCTGACATTCTGAAATTTTCTAGTGCGATGTTGATGCTCTCTTTCCTCAAGGAGGTCTAAAATGTCAACCTCCAAGGGTCTTTGTATAGCATTTCTATGTGCCATGGGGATTTCAAACATGAACGTGGATTGGATCTGCTGGAATGTGTGAACAAAATGTCAAAGCAGCTTTATGGAGAATGGATCTGGTGAACAACTGTCTCTAGCTGTGAGCCCCACTTACAACGTGTAAGCTTATAGGTTGCTCATTAATAAATTCAAGCAGCAGCTACCCAAGGGAGTTCTATATTCCCTTCACAAACCAAAAGACTGTGCCTCTTTCTTAGTTGTAGATTTTGCAAGGTACAACAACTTATTCACCTTGTGGGGATGTCTGGGCATGTGTCAGACCAACAGACCCCTGGAAAATTCACCAAGTAGGCAGCATCTGAATTTTCACATCATTTCATTTTCTGCCTCTTGGCTGTAGGAGGAAGACTGCCAGTACATATTTTAGGCAGTAAAGCAAATAATTATCCAAGGGAATTCATCTTCCTTTTCATTCAAGAGGCTCCATATAGGGTCTGGGAATTTGGTGAAAGGCATGACTCTTTGTTATGATGATTTAAGTCACAAAACCATGAGCTTTAGATTCCTTTGCTTATGCATATCCTATAACTCTCTAGTAGACTGCACATCAACTTCAGTCTTAGTGACATTGTGAAATATTAACCATTGCCAAAAAAGCTCTGTGGATTCAAGTATTTTCAGTGGTTTTCTGGCTTTGCAACCCCCTGCAATACTGATGCCTACCTGATCTTTGGTGATATTCATTTCTCTGCTAGCTCTGCCACAATGCATATTTGATATCCTGAAACTTAAGCACTAAATTATAGAGTTAACTCTTCTTAGCACACCTAAGACTTATAAAGGCAAAATATGCTACTTTATTTTTCTCCCTCTGGGATTGCATCATCCCCATTGAATTCCAGGATGCCCTTTTTAATGGTGGCATTTCCCACTCTAATCTCTGGCATGCATGGAACAGCCACTGTAGAACCTTTCAGGATGCTAGTGACCTCTCTACCAATGCATTTCTTGAAGGCTTTGTGAGGACAGTGCCCTCTGAATCCTCTTAGGACACATAAAAGATAGGGAAGCACTAACACATGAGAAATCCGCCCCAGCCTTTTTATTTCCCTAATTGCTCAGATTCCTTCATACATAGCATACCAAGGATGTTCTAGCATCTCACTTTTATTTAGTGCACTGTTGAATCAGATTTCAGCCAACCAGCCATGCAAACCTTTAAAGCTACTCACAATACTTTGAACTAACACTCTATATCCATAATCTCTGTTCAATGTTCACATACACTAAATTCAGCTAAGTCTCGCAAAAAAAAAAAAAGAGTCATTTCTCCTAGGTCTGATACCTTCAGAATCCACTTTCATGCATATTCTCTAAGTATCTACCAATATAAATTGGAAAAATCATGACATTGAATTGCTATGTATGGTATATCATTTTAGATCAGATTTTTGTGGTGGGCCTTTTGGCATCTTCTAGAATTTAAGAATACTCATGAGTCTGGAAACAATAAGGGGTGGTATGGGTTCAGCATAAACCTTCAAGGCAATCACTAGGCATGGTAATTATATGGTCTTCAAGCAAGTGGAGGCTGATAATTTCACACAGAGGAGGGAAGAAGAAGCTGCTTTTGTTGGTAAGAGAAGCCCGGAGAAATCTAGGGTGAGGCTAAGGTTATTAGATTCATTGAAGTATGTTCATTCCAATTATTACATCCCACTCTTTTTTCGCCAATCCCTTAACTTTACATTAAGAACCATACCAAGTCTGTGAATTCAGTTTGCCTTGTAACTGAACCACCTACAGGGTCAAATTTTAGTTTTCCCAAACCTCATGACGTAGATTCAAAAAAGCATTTGTTAGAGAAGTCAAAGAACCACTGTGGTCCTCTACTCTGTGACTTGAACTGGGAATTAAAACCTTGAACTTGTCATTTTCTTTCTCCAAATTCTCCAGTGTACTTACAAGAAGTGACATCCGTTGCAACAGCTACTTTGACTTCTAAAGCCTTGCCTTATGCAGGCATTTGACTTCAGGCAACTAAAGGTTATGATACAAGCAGCTCTTTTACCACTTATTGTGAGGGACTGCCCATGTCTCACTGGAGCAGACACCATATCTTGGTGCTCCATTCAGATTTCCTAGGCATTCTCTTCTATATGCTGTAGGCTGTTTATTGTTATCATTTCTGGCTCTCTGCTGAAGAACTTTTCTATTTTTCTTCCTGACGCAGGAGCATGCTCAACCTGAGGGCTGGGCAAGACAAATGGACTGGAGGATCCACACACCTGGAAGCAGCCTTCAAACAACAATGATGGGCAGTTAGTGGCTAGAAACTCTTGCTTTATCCCTTAGTTGGGCTTACCCTGTATGATCATATACCTTGTCGACAGCACCACTGTTGTCCAGCACTGTCGAGTTCCAGTTGCTCAGCAAAGTGTTGATCAAGAATTTAAGGTGTCTTCCCTCTCCTGGCTCTCTCATTTTCTCACTTTATTAATAGCATTTCCAGGGATCACCTCTCAGTTTAGCTACTTGCATTCAAATTCTTGTCTCAGGATCTGCTTCTGGGTGAAACCAAAGACATCTAAGTTCTATTGGCAATGAAGTAATTAATGCCTTAAATCTGATTAGATCTATAAACTAATTCCATCTCATCTTTAAGGTTGGTCTCTGTGATGGTTAATATTGAGTGTCAACTTGATTGAATTGAAGGATGCAAAGTACTGTTCTTGGGTATGTCTGTGAGGGTGTTGCCAAAGGAGGTTAGCATTTGAGTCAGTGGACTGGGAAAGGCAGACCCACCCTCAATCTGGGCGGGCACAATCTAATCAGCTGCTAGTGTGGCCAGAATAAAAGCAGGCAGAAGAACATGAAAAGACTAAACTGGTTTAGCCTCCCATCCTGGATCTTTCTCATGCGCTGGATGCTTCTTTCCCTTGAACATTGCACTCCAAGTTCTTCAACTTTGGGAATTGGGCTGGCTTCCTTGCTCCTCAGCCTGCAGATGGCCTATTATGAGACCTCACCATGTGACGGTGTGAGTCAATACTCCTTAATAAAGCCCCCTTTATATATACATCTATCCTACTAGTTCTGTCCCTCTAGAGAACCCTGACTAATTCAGTCTCCTATAACCAATTCCAAGATCAAAACGTATCAGTGAGGATTTGGTCAGGGAAACAGATATTACTCTGTGTATATCATGGGTCTGAAATAAAGGGGCACATGCAACACCTGTAAAACCTGAAAATGTAAAGATCACAGATGCCACCACTGAAAGTCAGGAACTGCTAGTGAAGTGCTATGGAAAACATTACATGGGAGCACAAAAAAAGATAGCTGCTCTAAGGGCTTTCAGCAAAGCATGTGCTTTTCAAGAGCTTTTTAGAAGCTGCTGTGACTTCCATGACTGCCTGTGCTTTCTACTGTCAATACCTCAAGAGAACAAAGAACTTTCCTGTCTTCTGCTTTCAGAATTTTGCATGAGTGTGTTATCGACAAATTCTAAACAGGGAAAAGAATTCCGAGAAATGCAGTTCTCTGATTCTCCTCTTCATCCCAGGCAAATTCTTGGAAGGGGATGGTAGTGATGTCGAGGTATTACCAGTCCATCTGGAATAATGAGCAAAATCTGGAATGTGAAAGGCTTTGCATGAGATTTTAACCATTTTTCTTTTAATTCCAAGAAGAAGGGGAAGATGTTGATAGTTTCTAAGAAGGGGTGTGATATGATTCTATTTGCATTTTCTAACCCTTGTCTAAAGCTTAGAGCTTGGGATGGCAAGAAAATCAGTTAGGAAAACACATAGAGTTTGTCTAAGAAAAAGATGATGGCCATTTACTAGGGTGGAGTACAGAAGATTTCAAGAAATGACAGAGTTAAGAGGTATCAGGATATAAGAGTAACTGGACGTGTTGGTGCACTGCATTTGGGGATGGTACAATTATGAAGGTTGCTGATTTGTTGTCAATCATTAAGGTGGGAAATACTGGAAGACAGCCAGTTTGGGGCAGGGTAGCTGGTTTGGGGGTAGGTTGTGACTTTGGATTTTCTGAATTAGAGGTGACTTTGAAGTGCTTTTTGAGGATCCTGAGCAGGCAACACACTTGGTCACACTTTGTTCTAGGAGGGCTCCTATGGGTATCCAGTGCCTCTTGACAGTTGCACATTGCTCACAGCCACTAAGGATGGTAATAATTCCCAGCAACTGGTTCCAAGTTCAGTGTTAACTTCTCAGGGTCACGAAGACTCATTTTTTTGCAATAGTTTCTAAAAGCAGTGGCTCCAAGGGCTTCTTTTTAAATGTTAGATAGTCAGAAAGTCTTGTCAGTAGTTTTATGTATTCCCAATTATTTCTCCCTTCACAGGAGAGATTGCACAATCATTGACTGTTAGGCTGGTGTTACTCTTTCAGCCACCCTTGAGGGGCAACTATGATGGTGCCTTGCTGAGATGTCTCCAGGAAGCTGTTCATGCAAAGAAAAGCCATCTCACAACATTCAAGTTGAACTGAAGTGAACTGAAGGAAACAGTCATATAGGAAACCATTTAGTATTATATTGCACTGCTTTTTTTTCTGTTCTTTGATATTATACCCTGAGGAGGGCTGATGCAGGTGAGCTGTCATTTTCCCATCCTCCTGCCCAGGAACTGCAAGGATAATTTTTATTTTTTCCCTGGCTTCATTAAGCTTGGGTAACTAAGGAGCTTTGCAAATCCATATATCATGGATTCGTCATGGGCCCTCGGATGTAGGCATAACCTTTTCTAACCATGGGGTATTATAAATGACCTAAAGTTTCTTACAGACTATGTGTATACTCCTAAGACAACCCTTAAATTATATAAAATTTTATGTCATTTGCAATCCTTCTGTAAGGAAGATTTGCCGCTTTCCTCCCATTTATTAATTTAGTCAATCATTTAATAGTAATGGACTTAGGTACATTTATTTTATACTTTGGATTATAGCCCAGTGCTACATTATTGTGTTGCATGAATTATTCCAATTTTTCCCTTTGGAAGTTTATTCAGGTTGGCTCCTGTGTTCCTATGAAATCCTTTTGTTTTTTGAGTACTTCCTCAGTCTCTGATACTACAAGATGTTCAAGGTTCATCTTCTACTTTCTTCACCCTATCCTAGAATCAGCCATCTATGTAAGGAACTCTGTTTCCTTTGATTGGAGAGTGGTATTTATAAACCAAGATCTGAGCACTGGTGTCATTTTCTCTCTTCCTGAAGTACTTCCTTTAGCATGTCTTGCAGTGCAGTTCTGCTGGTGATCAATTCTATCAGCTGTTGTAAATCTGGTGGTTCTTACCTTTTCTTCTCACAGTTTTCTTACATGCATGAGCTGATCAATATTGTGTTGAAGACTAAAGGAAACCCTCTGCAGGACTCCAGAACTCTTTCTCTGCACAGCTCTCTGCTTTCCACGGAGGTGTCTCCACTCGGGTAATCTGCCTCACAAATTCTAGCTTTCCTGACCTTACTCAATTCTTGAGTCCATTTGCTCAAAATGGAGAACTTAAGGCTTTGTTTTGGTTTCCCTTCCTTGTGCTTCACTGTACAAGCACTCTGGTGTATAATCTGGGGCAATCACAGGGCATAGGCTATCCTTGTTTGCTTCCCCTCGGTCTCCCAGGGATCACCAATAGAAGCTGCTTGTTGCTCGCTATCTGAAAATGATTTATTTTGTCTGCCTTGCTGTTTGTTTAAGGTGGGTCCCTGTTACTCCATCTTTGCTGGAAGTAAACTCTCCTCTGCTTTTTATTTATATTCTTTTTAATGAAGATATGGAATATCAGAATAAATATTAGCAATAATTATTGAAAGAAAAGATTTAATTAAACATTTTAAGAAACATATATTTTATTTAAACTAATGTAAAAGTTCAAAACATTAAAAAAGTCTTACCGTTTTGGAAATTAAACATTCAAACAAAATGGTCCCTTTTGGTAAATAAATAATAAAAATGACATTACTGCATCTCAAAACAGAACATTGAGCTAAACTCCAAGGAAAATTAATGATCTTCATTATTAAATAAGAAAAAAATTAACAACAGTAAACTAAAATTTCAACTTACTAAGAGGAAATAAAACTAACAAAATCATAAAAAAACCCAGAAATTATAGAATTTGAAAATACAAAAAATTGAATATATAAATAAGTAAAAATGCTTGTTTTTGAAATAAAAACTTTTAAAAAGCAAATTTTAAATAGTCTAGTGAGAAAAATTTAAAAAATCAAAAATGAAATATAATTAGAATTCAGAAGGATTTAAATACAAGTTTGGATGAAGTTTTTAAATATGAGAAAATATTATAATGTCAGTGTTAATGATTTGAAAAGATGAGGTATCATTAATTATAAACGAAATAAATACAATTTTCTTCCTAGAAAATGTGAACAAATTTTTTGTCCCATCCCAAAATAGCTTACTATGTTGGCAAATTAAAAATTAAAATTTAAAAGATAATACATATCCCTACAGCATTTAAAAGAAATCTTTAGATATCTTTATTTTTTACACCAAAACTTTACTGAAGCTTGTTTGTAATGGTCTGAATGTTTACGTTTGCCAAAATCCATATGTTGAAATCCTAACCAATGTGATAGTACTAGGAGTTTGGACTCTTGGGAAGTGATTATGTCATGAAGGTAGAGACTTCACGAAAGGGATTAGTGCCTTATAAAAGGGACCTCAGAAAGCTCTCTTACTCTCTTTCTACCATATGAGAGTATAAGAGAAGTTGGCAACCCAAAAGAGGGCTATGAGGTCACCAGACCCAGACCATGCTGGCACCCTGATCTCGGATTTCCAGCTTCTAGAACTCCAAGAGAGAAATTTCTATTGACTATAAGCCACCTAGTCTATGATAGTTTGTTATAGCAGCTGGAACTAAAACGCTATTGGAAAGATGGAAATAGAGAGCAAGAGTGACAACTCACATGGTGGAGAGGGGGCAGAGAGTTCGGCGGGCAGGAAATAAAGAAGAGAAAGAAAAAGTTAATAAGTCATTAATCCAAGAATTTAAAAAAACCTTCCAAAATCCATATATTTATTTTAATTTCATTTAAAATGAGAATGCAATTTTTATATTAATGGGATTTTGATAGGTAAACCTACAGTACATCTGAGTAATAGTTATGTAAATATAACCAAGATAGGCCAGGTGCAGTGGCTCACACCTGTAATCCCAGCACTTTGGAAGGCCAAGGTCAGCGGATCACTGGAGGTCAGGAGTTTGAGACCGTTATGACCAATATGGTGAAATCCCGTCTCTACTAAAAAATAAAAATAAAAAAAAATTAGCCGGTGTGGTGGTGCATGCCTGTAATCTCAGTTACTCAAGAGGCTGAGGCAGAAGAATTGTTTGAACCGCGGAGGTGGAGATTGCAGTGAGCCAAGATAGTGCCACTGCACTCCAGCCTGGGCGACAGACCTAGACTCCCTAGACTCCATCTAAACAAACAACCAAACCAAGATAATGATGATAAAGAAGAAAAATAAGTATCTTATTTTCCATGAGAGAGAAAACCCAAAATAAGACAAGTTAAATGTCTTGCCCAGTTATTTGTCTTGTCACAGGTAGAGTCAAGATGCAAACCAAGACTTTTAAAACAAAACTCCTGTAAATCTGCTGCTCTCCCTTAGTGTGATGTGTACAAATGCAGCAGATGCTGTGAGGGCTCCCAAATCACCCTTCAGGACCGAGCCCCTAGCTGAGGGGCGTGCTGGACTGAGTAAGCTGCTTCACAAAGGTTGTACCCTTTTCCCAGGGGCAGCCCACATCCATGACCAGTTAACGTAAGGGTGCGGAGAGCCGGCCCTTGCCTCAATCTTGGACAACTCT
The DNA here is from genome assembly GCF_028885625.2 of Pongo pygmaeus. NCBI lineage: Eukaryota > Metazoa > Chordata > Mammalia > Primates > Hominidae > Pongo > Pongo pygmaeus. The sequence continues at coordinate 125,712,279 of NC_072384.2, forward strand.
GAAAGGTCATCCTAGCCAGAGTACCCCCTGTAGGATCACCTGAAGTCCTTCTGCAAATGCATTGCCTTCAACTTCATCCTCTGCCCAACTCTTCTTTCCTTATTCCTTTATAGGTGTTTTCCTACAGGTACTCCCCAGTAAACTTCCTTCATGCAAATCTGTCTCAGAGCTCACGTCCTGGGAACTCAGACACATGTCTGATGCCCAGAGTAGCCCTAGGAAGCAGATTCAGAAACAGGAATTTGGAGCTGTATCACTCCTGGCCAGCTGGCAATGCGATCGCTTCACTGGTCGGTGGAGTACTGATTGCCTCTGACAAGCTGTAACAGAACAATTGTTAAAGTGGTCCCTGGGGATGAACTGGAATGCCATGCTGGGGAAGGTAATGCATTGACTACTGCAATAGTTCATAGGTTAGAGAGGTTTGAGGAAGGAGCAATTATAAAGACAATAGAATCAGAGTCCTATTGATGCATTAGACAAAGACCATAAAAAGCTGATGGTGATTAATCAACAATTTAAGGTAAAATGTGAAAATCAGAAGGCCTATTTGGCAGCATATAAAAAGAGTCCCAGGCTTTGCAGCTGGAGGCCAGAAAAAGCTGAGGATCAGGCCAGGATATAATTATAAGTGTAGCAGAGCTCCAGAGGAGGTTGAATTCTCATTCATAGCAAATGTGCAATTACCAAGGTCAGTGTCATGGTTAGCAAGGTCTGGAACCTGAGAATCGGAATGGGGATATGTGGATTAATGATACCAGAACCTTGAAACCCTAAGATAGTCCTATATCCACTGGGTCTGCAGAAATGGCTGATTGCTGTCAATTAAACTCCCTAGGACCTGCTTGAGGATATAGAGGATGCTGCCTTGCAAGTCAGGATCTGTCTCCACCTCTCCTTCTGGATGCCAGACTAATCACTGTTGTTGTCACAAGATATCCTGGCCAGTGTACTCTAGTGTATTTTGCTAAAGGATGAGAAGGGCTATTTCCTGAAAGAGTTGCTGCAGGGCCTAGTCAAATATAAAAGCAGGAGCCAGGAACATATGTATAGGACTGGATCCTGAGGGGTGCTAGATCATGGTGGCGAGTGGAAGAGGCAGAAAGTCAAGTTGGATAAGGAAGTGTTTATTATTATGGGAGCATTCTCTTTGATACAGAATTTTACACCCTGGCAAGGACCCTGGGAAACAATGCAAACTTGCTGCTATGTTGGCTCTTGCAAGTTGGAGAAAATGAAGGCTTGCACTATGTGAAGGAGAAATACTAGAACTGCTATGCAAGCAATGGAGAAGGAAATGCAAGGTTCAGAGAATGGGCATGCTAAAGTGAGTATACTACTCAAGGGCAAAAAAATCAACTGCATTCTGTGGGAGGACCCAGAGAACCTTCCATTTACCAAATAAAAATGCACTGGTGAGAGTAACACCACTATCAGCAAGAATCTCAGTGATAACTGTCTCCTGTAAGTAGGGAAGATAGTAGGAAATGCTTAACAGAACTAGATTCCCTGATAAAAACAGGGCAAGGCAGTCCCCAAAATAGAGGCAAACAATGACACTTAACCCTCAGAAGTGAAGTATGCACGATTATTATAATGAACACTAAGATCAAAGTGGCAGCCAGGCTGGCTTGTCCTGCAGAGAACTATGGAGATGGTTAACAGAACATGGCTTTGCCTAAGACAAAATAGATGGGTGGACAAGAGTCTTGCTTAATATACGGAGTGAAAAGAAATCAAGGATGGATAATAAGGAAGTTGAGGACAATAGATAATCAAAACTGATTTGGCTACTGCCTCTAATGAAGGTCCAACAGATACACAACAACAATGTGTAACAGCCTCCTCAATAGGGCATCATCCCTCAAAGAGACAAATCAACCACTTGTTGACAAGCTGATTATATTGGACTGCTTTTGCTTGGGAATAAACAGTATTTTTTGACTGGAAATCATACATATTCCTGGTACAAATGTGTCTTTCCTGCTTTTACCAGCACCATTATTTGAGGGCTTACAGTATTGGACCCACTGGCAGTCTTTGACAGAGAATACTGCATAAAGTCATCTCAGGCTGAAGGACCTAAGTCTACAGCAAAGGAGGTGCAACTGTGGTGCATCACCATGGTCCTATCACATAACACACTAACCAGAAACTGTTGACCTGATGGAGCAATGGTCTATCTAAAATTCAATTTTTAATAATACCATATCGCGTAAAGTGAGACATGATGTATTATACTGCCTTTCTAAAGATGTGATAATTATAACTGTTTTTTACTTAAAAAGCTTACTCTATTTGCTCATGTTACAAACAGTAGAGACTATCTCTCCTAAGCACAAAGCGAATTTATTGGTCAGTATATAGAAACCCACAGGAATGAAGGAAAAGCAGAATAATGATTGGAAATAACAGGAACTAGCAATTGTAAATTTGACAGATCTCAACATAGAAACCATTTGATAGCATAGCTCTACTACCTTCACTGGAGAAATTAATTCCCCCTATTTCTTCAGTTTTTAATTCATTATGTTCGAATTTCAAAGTGCATTGGCAGAGATGTCAATTACTATTGCTTACATCATGTTTCTGCATTATGGCCTTTAGTAGAAGGAAGAGGCATGATCTGCCATAGTACCTGGGGTTCTCCATGGTTTTCTTCATGGGAGGGCATCCTAATTTACCATGTAAACAAGACAATACACAGTGGGGAGAGATGTAACTTCCAGAAGATCATACTGCTATTTGTTAAGGGAGAAATGGATGCTGGACAACTAGAAACACATCAATTGCCTTCTTAGATACATTTAACTACTCTTTAAATTAACCTCTCAATTACATCTGGTTAATATATGCACTACTGGATATATTGAGGAGCCCGTCCTGCTTGCTTCCTCATGCATCATTTTCTTTCTCTCCCATTAGCTGCATGGAGGATGGGCAAAGGCACTTTCTATGATTGCCTCTGGTGTTCAACCTTACACTGCCATCTGGAGCAATGCTGCCTTCTTCTGGGAATGCCTCACAGTTGTCTGTGGTGCTAATGAATGCTAAGGCCTTTGAGAGCCAGAGTGCACTTTATTATACAGTGACTTCATTAAGCCAAAATTATGAAACAGTCAGTGTTAGTCTGTTTTGTACTGCTATCACAGAACACCACAGCCTAAGTAGTTTATAAACAATAGAAATTTATTTCTCATAGTTCTGGAGGCTAGGAAGTTCAAAAGCAAGGTTGGACTGTTGGTCCAAGATCAAGGCTGGCAGGTTTGGTGTCTGGTGAGGGCCTGGTGTCCTCTTCCAAGATGGTGGCCTGAATGCTGGATCCTCTGCAAGGGGGAAGTGCTATTCCTCATACGGCAGAAGAGAAGAAGAGCCAAGAGAGAAAACTCATTCTTGAAAGCCCTTTTATTAAGTCATTAAACGCATCCATGAGGGTGGAGCCTGAAAAGTCTAATCACCTCTTAAAGGCCCCACCTCCCAATACCATTATTTTGGCAATTAAATTTCAACTTCTTTTTTCTTTCTTTTTTTTTTTTCTTTTTTGAGGGAGTATCTCTCTGTCACTCAGGCTGGAGTGCAGTGGCATGATCTCGGCTGACCGCAACCTCCGCCTCCTGGGTTCAAACAACTCTCCAGCCTCAGCCTCCCCAGTAGCTGAGATTACAGGTGTGCGCCACTGTGTCTGTCTAATTTTTGTATTTTTTGTAGAGATGGGGTTTCACCATGTTGGCCAGGCTCGTCTTGAACTCCTGACCTCAAATATTCTGCCTGCCTTGGCCTCCCAAAGTGCTAGGATTACAGGCATGAGCCACCACACCCTGCCTCAACGTGAGTTTTCAGGGGGACAAACATTCAAACCGTTGCATAGTCCATGCCATTTTTTTTTTTGCCTTCTTTCCCTTTGAACTTCTTTCTATCATATGTTTATCTTCTTTCCATTGGAAATAGGAGAAAAGTTTGAACCTGGACACTGAAGAGATGGTGTCTGTGAATCACTGAATGAAAATAACTCATTTGGGTTTTACCTGCAGCCCTGATAGAGCAAAGATACAGCTTCACAGGGTTTAATAAGAGCTAAAATGGGATGTTCTTTAAGCATTGTTAGTGTCCTAATTCCCCACTCTTGTAACTCCTCTGGCCACCATCATCCTCTTTTCCCTTCTCATTCCCTTTCTTCACAGCAGTCCTTCATCAGTTCCTTCTCCCTAGTGCTTCTGTTTCTCTGCCTTTCCCCAAGTCCAAAGTAAACAAATCAAGTGCTCCTTGTTTGCATTATGAAAAATTCTTTCTAGTACAAGAAAATTTAATATGGTTCTCTTAAAGCTTGTTCACTGCTGATTGTGATTTAATTCACAGACATAGTATCTGTGCTTTAAGTTTTAGATAAGGCCAAGTCTACTTTACGGAATAACCTGAAAAGCAACAGTAAGAAAATAGCATATAGCTGGCAGGAAATTATTCAAGCTGTTCATGCCTTCCTCTTCAAACCAGTTTCAAGAGAATAGTGAAATAGAGTTCCCTGATAGGAAATGCATTTTACTGAAGGACAATAAAATCATGCTAAACTTAATGAGAATGTTTTAAAATTGTTCCTATTTTCTCTTTCAGGTGATGCTTGAAACACATTTATTCTATTCCCCTGATACTATGACAGGAAAGAAATTGTATTATTACTTCTACTACCTAGGGAAAAATAGCTGATTAGCTAGTTTTGACTTTAAGACTATTCTCAAATCATTCTCCTAGAACATTTCTTTGCCTTGTTTTCAATGACAAAGAAATAAGGCCATTGCATGCTTCCCATTATCGTTAATGACTCTTCTAATGATTTGATGCCTGGTGCCTTTAATTTTTATTTTAGAAAACACATCTACTACTAAGACTAAGTCTCTTTGTCATTCACTGTAAATTTCCCTTGAGGCATGTGTTTTTGTTTAAAGAGGCATAAATAAATAATCAATAAATAAAAGTTCACTGTACAGTTAAAGTGGACCGAAGTCAAATTGACTTTTATGCATCCAGCAGAGGAATACAATAAGTGAATATAGAGAGTATTTACTGTATAATGCAATATCAATAATTAAAAACCTATTTAAGAATAAAAATATAAAATGGCTGAGTGAATATCAAAGTTTATATGAAAAGGTAATTGAGAGAGCTAATACTGTATGCAACTGATTTTTGCATTTATGAGTATTTTATAAGCATGACAATTGGCATTTTGATTTCTAGTATACCTATTACTTTAATGTTAGGATACAGAAAGCTGATAATTTAAAAGCATAGTAAATGTATGAGATCATTTTGTTTTTAATAATCTTTTGACAGTAGGACACGGACTTTGAAGGTTTTTCTAGTGGTTTTATGGTTATGAGTCAAACCAATCACTATTTCATGCTGAGTTTATCTACTTTGTGATTAAATTAGCAGATTTGTGAGATAACTAGCCACGGCCATGAGTATAGTCCATAATTATGCAATAAAATTAAACAAGCTGGTGAAGGAAACAATCAACTCCATAGCCCTAATGTTATGGATGCAATTTACACAGACTATTGGGGGAGGTTGGGATCTTTCTCAGAGGGAGAATTTTAGGCTATGTTTTATGACACTTGTTACGTCTTCATTGGATTTTGGGTTCTCATGAGTTTCTGCTCATGTTTCTGGTGAGCTTGCTAAGGCATAGTAAAAAGGTCACTACAAGAATATCCTACTAAGACATTTCCTCATCCAGTTTTTTTCAAAACTGCAATTAAATCATGTCATTTCATTGCTAGATAAAATGGCTTCCTAATTCGCTTTATGAAAAAATCTAAACTCCTTGCTGAATGAGAAGGATGGTCTGCAAATAAGATTGTTAAACTTTTCTCTCATGAAATGGTGGCATTTGTTTTCCTTATGCAGTCATGTTGTGTAAGGAAATGACAGGAATATGTTCTGAGAAATCCATTGCTGGGTGATTTTATTTTTGTGTGAACATGATAGACGGGACTTACACAAACCTAGATGGTATAGCCTACTACATACCTAGACTATTATAATCTATTGCTCCTAGGCTACAAAGCTGTACAGCATGTTACTATACCGAATATTGAGGCAATTGTAACACAATGCTAAGTATTTATATACCTAAACATACCTTAACGTAGAAAAGGTGCAGTAAAAATACAATATAAACAATAAAAAATGGTATATTTGTATAGAATACATAGAATTAATGGAGCTTGCAGGACTGTAAGTTGCTCTGGATGAGTTAGTAAGTGAGGAGTGAATGAATGTGAAGGCCTAGGACATTACTATACCTATTATAATCTTATGGGACCACTGTCATATATGTGGTCCATTGTTGAACGAAATGTTTTTATGAATTACATGACTATACTTGAATCTGGACTACCCCTGTGGCTTGTTTTTATCTATGAAATGTGACAGAAATGTCATTGTGCCTGTTCCAGGCTCAGGCCTTAAGGGGGCCTTGTGTCATGTAAAGCCAGTCACTAAACAAGTCCAATAACCTTACTGCCAAAAAAGCCCATGTGGAGAGAGAGAGAGGCCTTGGTGGCTGAGGGGCTCTAGAGGGAGAGGGGGAAGAGCCCAGCCGGCCCCTGTGCTCCTGCATCCATCACCTCGCCTCAGGCACCAGACATGCGGGTGAAGCCATTTGGACTTTCCAGGCCCAGTTGAAACACCTGTCAACAGTTCCCCAGGGCAACAGTGGAGCAGACTGGAGCCATCCCCACTAAACTCTGCCAACATTTCAGTATTGTGAGCAAATAAATGATTGTTGTTGATTTAAGGCAGGGGGAGATTATGGACTTCAGAAATCTAGAAAGTGGATCTACCTACAGTAAGGGAGGAAATCATTAATGAATGAATAAGAAGAATGGGGATATTTATTATAAGAAGGTATGTCATTCTGTTGAGTGCCAAGGTAGAAAACCTCAAGGAAGTCATTGCAAGACCATAATTAAATATAATTAAAGAAAGACTTATGTATGGAGCACTATATCTCTGGAGGAGCTTCATCCAATAGAGATACAATATTAGCCACACATATAATTAAAAAATTTCTAGTAGTCATATTGATTAAAAAGCAAAAAGTAACAGATGGAATTATTTTTGTAATATATTTAACTTAACCAAATATATCCAAAAGGTTATCATTTCAATATTAATATGAAAATTATTGAGATATTTTTACATTATTTTTTGTGCAAAGTTTTCGAAACTCAGTGTATATTTTATATTTTACACATATAGCACATCTCAAGTCAAACTAGTCATATTGCAAGTTGCTGTGAGATAGAGAAAAAAACTGAGGATGAGGAGAACTGAGAATTTGGAATCCTAGCACTTTGGGAGGCTGAGGCAGGGGGACTGATTGAGGCTAAGAGTTTAAGACCAGTCTGGGCAACATAGCGTAGCAAGTCTCTCTCTCTCTCTCTTTCTCTCTCTCACTCTCTCTCTCTCTCTCTATATATATAAATATATAATATATATTATATATTGTATATGTATATAATATATATTATATATTGTATATGTATATAATTTAATATTTATATGAAAACACATATAAAAACTAAAAAACATAAAAACATGTATATATAACATTAAATGAGAATTGAGAACACGTAGCAGAGACCGTTAGCACTTATCATACATCCTATCTATACATGCATTTGTCCATTCCTCCATCTCAGACTCGCTTGAAGTTAGAGATCGTGTGATTAATTTGTAGATGATATATGTGGAAGGAAGTTATGTAAACATCTTCCATGCCTAGTCCTTAAAGACATCCCATGCAGTTTTCCAGCTCTCTCTTTTCCTGCCATGGTAATTTGGAAGCTGTGTGGTCCAGATGGCATTGCTAAGATGGACACTGGCCACTTACCCAAACCCTGGCTGTGATGTGAGCAGTCAGGGATCTTTTGTCTTGGTAATGCACTGGGATTCCAGGGCTTGTGTCTTGTAGCAGCTAGCATTGTCTATCCAATATGTGAAGAGAGAACTACTTCGGCATTGGAAAAGGCACACTAAGAACATTAGTAGTGATATTAACTGAATTACCAAAAAAAAAAAAAAAGAGTCTTGTTTTGCTGTAAAAGTAGAAACTGAAGGAAAAGAAAGAAAAAGAAATAAGATGACACTCTTATCCAGTAAAAGCTCACCCTTACGAATGGAAGAGAAATGGGATCTAATTGAAGAAGCAGGTTGAACTTTATAAAGCTCAGCTAAGATCTGCTTGAAAGGAGATGGAAATATAAGAAGAGGAAACAGAAATGGTGATCTGGAGGATATACAGACATATCCATCTTCTGCAGAAAAAATACAGTAGAAAGGAGTGTTTCCGCTACTGTTCAATAAGTCTTAATTTATACAAGTCCTGGAAAAAGCCAAATTCTGAGTATAGGTGAAATTTTGGAGGAGTAGCATGTGACCGAGGACATATTGGCTGTGAACTTTGGAGAGTTTCCTGTTATGAACTCAAGATACCCATGTTAAGATGCCATACACTCTAGGTCAAAAGAGAAATGAAATTTAAACACAGGATTGACACCAAGGAAAAGGAAGGAAAGTCCAAGAAAACTTGAGAACTTTAGGTGCAATGACTGCAAATTTTTGCAGTTTGCAAGAAAACAAGATTGTTTTAGAGACAGAGGCAAGTAGATTTTTCTTCCTGAATGTGAGAAACAGCATCATAATTTACCTCCTGGCACCACACATACATACAGCTGTGAAAGTGCTAGAATTAGGATGCTATCCTTAATCCCTCTGTTTTTAATGGTAGCAAGGAAACAAAAACAAAAACAAAACAAAACTAGTTTGAGAGTTGGCCACAGAACTCCACTCAAGGAAAAGTGAGGCTTGTTTGTAAAACCACCTTCACTGGCATATTTAGTTTTGAAATTGAAGCTCTCTATTGATAACCTGGATATATTTAGGTGGACAAAGAGAAAGCAAATAGGGCTTTTGGGGAGGATAAGATAATATGGATGGTTGGGAAAAAGATGAGTAAGAGACAATACGTAGAAGACAGGAGATATGGGGAGAAATACTTGACAATGAAAAATTCCTGGTATCTGCAGGACATTTAAAGGAGAGATTATTCCATTTTGAAATGGGTAGCTTTGTTGCACTTTTAAAATAATGCATAGATCTGTTATATACCCTCTTCACATCCCGCTTAGCCTCCAACAGTTAGTTGTACAGATGCCAAGTGGGTTGGTGTTTTGGAGAAAGCAAGAAAATGGGGCTCTGTTTCCTTGAAGGTAAGGGCAAAGTTAAGGACTAAGAAAAACTATAGGAGTTGACATATGAGGGAGAGGAGTTCAGAGTTAAGGGGGAATAGAACATGAGAGGCAGTTCTGACAGCTTCAGGCTCCTAGGATTTGCAGACATCTTGGGAGGAGCACTGGACTTCTGCAGGTTGGCATAAAGATGATGTCAATTTTATGTAAATGTCAGGGGAAAAGTGATTCTTACTGATGTCTAGATTGCCTGATCAATTCTCATTGATTTTGTAGTCTAAAATTTTCTGGATGTTATCACTTCTTTCCATTTAATCTGATAGTGCCTTCATCCAAGCTTCCATTGTTTCTTGCTGAGACTTCTGCCATAACTTCCTAAATGGCCTTTCAGATTCCTGTACAGTTAGCCCTTTGTATCTGTGGGTTCCATATCTGTGGCTTCAACCAACTGTGAATAGAAATTATGAAAAAAATAATAAATAACAATATGACAATAAAAATAATATACATTTTTAAAATAGAGTATAACAACTATTTACATTGTATTAGGTATTATAAATAATCTAGAGATGATTTAAAGTACTATATATGGGAAGATGTGCATAGGTTAAATGCAAATACTATGTCGTTTTATGTAAGGACCTTGAGCATTTGAGGACTTTGGTATCCTTGTAGGGTCCTGGAACCAATCCCCCATGGATATGGAGGGATGACTGTATTTCTCACTTCAAATTCCTCTAAGAACAGCAGCCAGAAGATTACTTGTTGGGGAAGTGGTGAGGACATCTATATTAAAAATGGTTTACTGTCTTCTAACCACTCTTATCATAAGGACCAAAATCTGGAACATACTCTGTTAATACCTAAAGACTTATTTAGGGAGATGGACAGACACAGACACAGTGAGTCTCTGTGATATAACTGGGGTGCTAGAACTTTGCTTTTGTGTGGGGAAATATTGCATGAGGGAATTGAGTGGACTAAAAGCCAACATCATGGCTACTTTGGGTTCTTGGCATTTGTTTCTATTTTCTAACGTTGTATGTTTGTGTGTGTCTTGGTTGTGTGTGACAATCTTCAAAGATTAGCTTTTTGGAACTTTAAAGATATGAAAGCCATGAGAGCTTTCCCACTGGGTGATGCTCCATCTTTGGAGATGCTGCAGAAGCTAAAGCCCTCCCAGTAAAGGGCAATTGGTGTATGAGGCTTGAAGAAGTAATTGACACAAACACCTTTGAGTGAGGTTCCTCTGGGTGGAATTAGGACAGGGAGCTAGTTTTGACCTCTCTTCTTGCTTAGAAGGGTGGCCACTTCTTATTTTTGCCTGTCCGGTCATGTTCCAATTCAGAAGCTTTCTCTATCTAGTTCTAGTGGGTCTGAGAGTCTCAATACATATCCTGAGCCTGACCAAGCATAGAACTCCATGCGTTATAAGCTGAGATTGGCCCAGAAGGGAGCACAGGAAGCAAGCCAGACTGATCAAGTTGCTGGCTTGCTATAAAGACACTGAAAAAGTGAAAGAGACTGAGAGAGAGATTGACTTTTGTATTGTTAAAGGCCTTGCACCAGGCTTCACTGAAGTTAGATTCACTATTGGATGTCTTCTATCTCTCTCTCTCTCTCTATCCAGCCGTCTATCTATTCTTTTATCTATCTATCTAGAATTGTTCATGGTAGAGTGTTTGGTGCTGCTGGCCTCACATCATTTTAGTTATACTGCTAAGCAGTCTGGAGTGTATAAGTGATCTCGTAATCGAGTTTATACAACATATCTGGGCTCAGTGATAAACTAGAAGAGAGTAGTAATTATGTGATGTTCTGATCCATCACAAGTCATAAGCTTTAGTCACTGCCTTCTGACAGGACTCAGTGGATACATAGGTGCAGAGGTCTGGAGAAGTGATGATATGAGGGTGAAACAGAATTTGCTGCTATTTCACTAATCCTGCTTATGTCAGTAGGGGAGAGGGGCTGTGATTTGCCTAATGACACTTGTGTGGTGAGGCAATGCTTAATAAGAGAAAAAAAATTATAATATTTTCACCATAGAATGACATTTGAGGCACCTTCAATTTTTTTAAATTCCAGTGGAGACATTGATAAGCATTTTTCATCAAGTCATGTTTATTAGTGAGTACAGTCATTGTGCTATAGAAAAGAATAGATAATCTAGAAATAGATTAAAAAAATAAGCTCAGCTGATTTTTGACAAAGATGAAAAACCAATTTAATGAAAGAAAGATAGCCTTTTCAACAATTATTACTAGAGTAGTTAGACATCCATAGACCAAAATATTAATCTTTACCTAAACCTCACACCTTCTGCAAAAAACAAAATGGACCACAGACTTAAATGTAAAATATTAAACTATAAAACTTTTAGAAAAAAATCGGATAAAATCTTGGAATCTAGGAATAGACAAAGGTCTTTGGATCTTAGGCTTGCTACCAAAAGCATGATTTATAAATAAGAAAAGTGATAATTTGTGCTTCACTAAAATTGAAAACTTTTGTCTTGTGAAAAGCTCTGTTTAAAACAAGAAAAGACCGTCTAAAGACTGAAAGAAAATGTTTGCAAACCACATATCTGAAAAAAGACTAATAAGGATGAAAAGACAAGCTAAAAACTGGAAGAAAATGTTTGCAAGCCACATATCTGAAAAAAACTAATAACTAGATTACACAAAAAAACTCTTACAACTCAACAGTAAAGAGAAATCATCCAATTAGAAAACGGGCAAAAGACATTAACAGACATCACACTAAAGATGATGTACAGATAGAAAATAAGCACATAAAAGGATTTTTCGCAGCCTTAGCCATTTGGAAAATGCAAATTAAAACTATAGTGGAATATCACCATACACCCATCAGAATGGCTAAAATAAAAAATAGTGGCAACATCAAACAGGAGTGAGGATGTTGTGAAACTGGACCACTTATACATTGCTGGTGGAAGTGTAAAATTCTAGAACAACTCTAAAAAGTAGTTTTGGAGTTTCTTAAAAGCTAAACATGCAGCTCTCTGACCCTTTAGGTTTTGGAGTCTTCTGCCACTACCTCTAAATTCACATGGAGATAATAATAAAAAGGCATCATTTGAAAGGTTTTACATATTGGACATAAATGATGTATATGAACTTGACAGCTATTCTGTGCAGAAATCATTTTGTGTGTTTCTTGGAAATAATATAATTTTACACAATCACCACCATCATTACGAGCTATATGTACCTGATTCTCTTGAGGCTGCCAGTGTGATTCTTTGGTGAGAACAGTAGAAGGGGGCAGAAACCACTTTTTACAACATGAGTCTGCTGCCTGCTCCTTGGCACTTGGAAGAGAAGGAATTGAGAGAATTAAACAATGTTACTTCTCTCTCCATTGGTCATTCATTGCCACTCACTTAGCCATAAGAGGTGTTTTTTTTTGTCCTCTGGAACCGGGCCAGCAGCTTTCTGCTTTCTGGCAGCCTTTGCTTGCCTAGCCACCAGGGTATTTTTGCCAGTTCACATTCTTACCATGAAAACCAACTTCCTATTTCTAGGGAGGAAATTGGCAAGGCAAAAGATAAGTTTCAGTTAATCCAGTCTCACAGATTCAGTGGCTCCAAAGCAATGATCTACAAGGTCAAGTTTACTTATGGCCCATGTTTTCACTTGAAAGTACCATTGTAGCCTGCTATCTTGAGAAAAGGGTTGCAATTGGTAAGACTATTGCCAGGGTTATGAGAAGATCATGGCTGGTGGTTGTTGCTCTAACTTCCTGGATCTGATCAACAAAAAAAGAAAGAATAACAAGGAACGACTGCAATGTACACAACCTCCCTTTGATTAGGAAATACCACAGTGAAAGGTATCTAGCATTGGTATCCACAGAGTAGTATCCAGACCTCAGGACATGTCAGTCAAGCCCTGGGATACAATATATTTACATTTCTACTTCCCAGATTTATATTTTCCTAAATTTACCTTTTCCCTTTGCAAATCCTATATTTATCCCCTAAATCAATGATTTGCAGCCCTGGCTGTATGTTAGAATCTCTTATGGTGACATTTAAACACTATCTGTGCTTGGAGTCCGAGGACCTAGATTTAATTGGAAAGAGACCCAGACTTCCACATTTTATAAAAGCTTTCTGGGTGATACTGATATGCAGATGAAGGTGAAAACCCTGCTCGGCCTCATGAACCCCCCCCCTACTCTGGAAAGCTAGACATTCAGGTGCTAACATTTCAAAGGCTAATCAGGGAGCTGGTAATGTACCAAGTTTTGGGGAAGCTGCCGTGGAGCATCCATATTTTTCCTAGAGTCCTATATTTGTAGTAAATACCACATCCTCAAAATGGCCCATTTTCTAGTGGAATGACACTCTCCCATATCCTCTAATTTAATTTTTATTGTAATTTGTGTTTTCAAGATCCTTTGATCCCTCTGTTTTGCTTCCTTATCACATGACCAAACAGTGACATACACCATTGAAGAGCTTATTTCTGAGTAAGGAAGACCATAAGATTTGCCCTAGTTTTTGGAAAAATACCAGTGGTAAAGGTACTCTTTAGGAAATTATTTTACAGAAAACTTAAAGTTTGATTCCCTAAGGGTTGCTAGTGAGGATAGTCCTCTGTCCTTTTGATAAATAAACTGGTTATATTTATTGACGCCATGTGAAGTATTTTTTTCTCTCAATTCACAGAGCTTGAGAAGTGGCATCCCTCAACTCTGCCCAAGGTTTTCAGAGGAACAAAATCTCACAAGGTGGTTCTGTATGCTCATGGGCTGTTGATAATGACATACTTCTCTTTTCCTTTTTGGCCAGAAGAATTGTTAATTGCCTCATTTTTAGATTGTTATTGGGATCTATTAATATGCTGATCAGCAAAGACATTTTCAAAACAGAATTCATAAAGCAAGGTGTGTGCCCTTCTTTTAGAAGGAAGTCCTACAGCTTTTCTGGATCAAATGTCCTTGTCAACAGAATAAAAGAACATCTTTTCTGTCCACTTGAACAAATTGAATTGAATTAGATCTACCCACTTTTGATCTTGGCATTTTCAAAGTCGTGAATAAAGCATTTTGCTGGGGCAGAATGAGATTTTTGCTTTCCAAACATGACTTGTGAAAGGTTAGAAGACAACATGCCAGGATTAACATCATATTTAAGAAGTCTACTTATTATTGTTTGCATTTCCTGTGGTCATGGATTTAGCAGTTGGGTGAAAGGAAGTAAAACTGAATTTATAGAATTTAAGAAAACTTTCTTAGTGGTAGTTTAGCATAGTCAAAACTCAAAACTTCTTAAAAGATATTTTATTTGCTGAACATCAGTATATTTTAAACAGAAATATAGGTATTAAAATACAAACTTCATGTAAAAACCAAGTACAATAACTAGTATTACTATTTGAATTTATAAAATTACCTTACTTCAAGTATAAGAAATTTAACCAAATTATTGGGTTTCATTCTGATTACAACCTTAGGGGGCAATCTGTTATTTCATGGAGGTACATAATACTTAGGAGGTTTGTTTTAGTTATAAATATAGTACAGGGTTATTACTGGAAGTAATAACCCCATAGGATGGAACAAAGTTATCTTGCTATGAGTCTTGAAATGATTTTTAATTTACAGTTTGAAAGACACATTTTTCCTCTGTAATGGTTCCAAATGTTAGTTGTGCAATGAAAAGCCTTGTCTTTACAAGTAGAGTTATAAAGAAGGAGGAATTATTTTGCTTACTCATAAAAATATGCTAAATATCATCAAATTTAAATTTGATTAAATTTGGATCCAATGGCTAAAGCGTTGTTAATGAAAAGATGAAATGAGAGAAGAAATATCTGAAAGAAGTCAGTGACCCAGAATCACAGAGCAAGACTGTGGAAGTAGCACAGGCTTCTCTCGTTCATCTCTAATTCCCAGTTCACAGTTTTAGGGTCTCTCTCTTTCCAAGGCTGCCAGGAGCAACTCTCTGTCTTTTGCAGTATTTCTTCAAGTAAATCACTGTCGCCTGTAAGAGTTCCCACATAGTTAAGAATGCTTAACTGGAATCAAGCTGGCATAATTCATGATTACAGAGTGATAAAAACCAAGCTTTTGTTTGGGGGATAATTATATAATTCAATAAAAAGTTCACATTATCTTATTAGTGTCTTATCATAAACAGAGGTTTCTTTCCCCCCATTCTGTACAACTCCCCTCTCTCTGCATTCTTTTTTTCGGTGGGAAGGGTACTTAGGAATTAGGGGTTGTTGAGTGTGATTGATCTATGGAGTCTTTGGACAAATCCAAGTGGTCCAAGATTAGAGAACATTTAAGAACACCTATGCCAGAATGTAGTAAGTTAATCTACCCATAAAAAGTACTTATGCAATTACTCGTCATTGTGAAAATGCAGAATTTTATGATGGTTAAATACTAGTTTTCCAGAAGGTTTTAGTTTTACTTCTACTTGCATAATTGCATGCCAGAAATTTGACATGAAGGTGCAAATCTGTATTACAGCTTTCCCATTTTGGGATAGTTGGAGCAATGCAGTTAGTTGAACTCTCCACTTTGCTCTGCAGCCTGATTCCACCATGTTGATATATAAGATTTCACTTTTCATATAGGAAAGGGTATCATTGAATTTCTTGGAATAAAACAATGGCAGAAAAGAAAAGTCAGACATTGCATACTTGCTGTAAAACAAACAATTTAATGTGTTTAATGAATTTGCACAAAGGAAGTAGTATTCAGATATTTTTAGGGTAAAAACATTTTTTCTATTTCATATATAAAAGGAAACATCCAATATTTTATCCGAAAAATTACTTTGAATTATAAAATATTTCTATGAAAAGAAACTAACCTATATTTAGTGTATACTTAACCTCAGACTATTTTAAACTCAAAAGTAGATCCATTAAATCAGTAAATAACAATTATCTGTTATTGTCACAGGATTATGTGTAAATGTATGCTTATACCCCTTATTTTATTCTTTAATAAGTAAAACAGACATTTTGCACTATTTCATGCTAAACATACCCAGTAAATAATTTTCTGAAATGAATAGATACATAATGGTAAATGCAAATTTAGTGTCTTCTTGCCTGAAGTATGGTGACCTCCAGTTTACTCAGCTCCAATTCCCTGGTTTTATTGTATTTGTATTTTTTAAATATAGGGCTATATTGAAAGGAAAAATAAAAGATATCTATTAAAAGTGAATATATTTACACATTCTATATATTTGGGTTTTAAATTGTGTATTAAATAAAATAAATGTCTTTTTAAATTATAAAATCATATAAAATATATAAAATCATATAATACATTAAAAACTCAATCTGGTAGCTCTGTGAATTTTTAGGCTGCCAGTAGAAAAAGTGGGATGAAAGCAACTGAAGATTTGCTGCTTCCAGATCCAGAATTGTAACCTTGGACAAAACACCAAGGGAATCAGCTTAAATTACTCTAACAGAACAGGACAAAAGAAAAAAGTCTTTTGGTTTTTGTGGATAACATTTTGCATATGCAGTTTTGTTAGGAAATGAGACATTCTACATAAATATCCTAGATAACTAAGCCTAAAATAAGTATCTAACCACAGTCTATTAAAAATAACTTTAAGAAATATTATATTTGTTCCCCTATCTTTTTTCAATAGTGAAAATATTCTAACCTGATTACCTTTGATTTGAGAGCTCACTGGTGTTAACTTGATGATCTCTGAGGACTTCCAGTGCTGTCTCCAGTAAGCCACACCACCTGGTCTTGGCATATTCCAAAATTACATTAATTCTTCTCATAGTATGATTTCCCCTTTAATCAATATCAGATTTCTTTGAAACAAAGTGTTGAGGAGTAAACTTTTAAAACTCTAAAATCATGATACTTATACAAATATAAAATGAACCCTTGTTAATTATTTTACAGTCTATTAATTAATGAGGGAACCAGTAAGACCTTTCAACCTGCTGGAAAAAGAACAAGAATAGACATATACAGAGATGTTCAGGAATGCTGAAATAAATTTATGCATATTTGTAAAATTAGTTAATATCCACAGGGCAATAGTCAGTTTTCCACCTTACAAGAATACTTGCATTATGATTAGTTTTCATTAATTTACGAAGTTGTAAAATGGTTTAAAGATGAACAATGGTTGAGTGAACCCAAAGGAGTGGACTGGCCAGGACTCACTAATCTTTTCACCCATTTCAAAGTCTTTCACAATTTTTTTTTTGACAAATGAAATAAAAATATTTATTATTAACTATTCCTTGCACTGTTCTGAGAACTTTACATATATTAATTCATTTTGTGTTTCCAAAACTATTGTATTAATAATCATTAGTACTAATAAGAGGAAGCACTGTTGCAATCCCCCCTTTACTGATGTGTTCTCTCAGGTAGCAGGTGGTGGGATTGGACCCTGGGTCATTTGGTTGCATCTCTGGCCTTTATGCTATACTGTAACTACTCTTGTACTTTAACTTTTCACAGGCACATTTCATTGTAGCCGATTATAAAGACAGCTAATAAAATCCTTCATTTTGCTATTTGCAACACACAAAATGAAATGATTTCCACATTACCATGGAAAATCACCTGTATAAAATTCTTAAGCCAATAGTCTTAGTTACAAATGATTCACTCTGCTGGCTTTGGAACCGTGCTTCATTGGACAGCTCCAAGCATTCTTCTGAATTAGCAGGCATGAATTTGTGTTAACTGCTGTTTTTAATCACCATTTCATCACTGCCTTCAAGTAGGAGGAAATCTAACTTTTGGATAGATGGTACCGATACTAAATGTGGATTTCACAAAATGTTACTACATTGTAGTAAGTACTGTAGGTTACTATAAAGTTTGTTTCATGGAGTTCAAATTTGATGGTATATCTTAAAATTTTAGATATATTTTTAATGGAGAATAACAATAATTGAGATGAAATAATGTACCAATCTTTACATAAATTCAGTATTTCCAGATCATCTTTATAAAAATAATATTACATAAAATTATCTCTAAACCAATGGTTTTCAAAGTGTAGTCTTTGAAACTCTGTAAGGAGATGCGTAAAGCCAAACTATTGTTTTCGTAATAACAGTAAGATATTATTTGCCTTTTTCATTGGGTTTACATTTGTAATTGGTGCAAAATCAGTGGTGGGTAAAACTCTGGAAACTTAGTAAAAGCAATGTAGTACTAGTAAGATAGGAGAAAAATGCAGTTTCATTTAAGAATGTCCTTAATGAAGTAAAGTAAGTATAAATTTTATTAACTCTTGACTCTTAATTATACATCTTTTTAATGATCTCTGTGATGAAATGAAGAGTAGGCATGAAGCATTTCTGCTGCATACCAAAATTATGATGAAACACCATTTTTACTTAAACAATGACTAACAAATTATTCATATTCAGAGTTGAGTGTTCAGCAGATATTTTCTCTGAAATGAAAAAAAAGGAGCTATCTTTTTAAGAAAAACAATTGAGTACATTTTGCTAGTGGTGTAATTCAGGCTTTCATATCAATTAGAATTTTGCATTTTCTTGATGAGTCTTTTAATGATATTATCAAATGTGTTTCTAAAAATAATATTTTATAATGGATGTGCCAAAATTTAGAAGTTCTGCTTAGCTCAGTGGGCCAATATTTTCCAAGTAACTGATGTTTGATTTTACAAAATTCGTGGGTAAAATTTCCATTTATATGCAATATAGACTAGTGGATGTTCATGTGGATATTAGTGTGTGGAATATGAAAATTTATTTATATGGATTTAGATTCTACATTAGTGCCAATCTTTAAAAACCTAGTAGTTGTTGAGTGTTGTTAGAATAGTGAAGAAAAATCACAAATATTTTTAAAGGCTATGGAAAGCACTCTTTTCTTTCCGGTAACATATACCAATTAATTGAGTGCAGAATCAGATATGGCAATCCAGCTGTCCTGTATTAAGCCAGAAATTAAAGAGATTTGCAAAAATGTAAGATGATGCCACTCTTCTCACTGAATTTTTGTCTTAGAAAATATAGGGATTTTTAAAGTAAAATTATTATCTTTATATGATATAAATTTATTACAAGTATTTTTAGGTACATTAATAACTTTTTACATTTTTAATTTCTATTATAGAAATATTAGTACATCTAACTCACATAAGAAAGACCCTGGGGTACTCAATAATTTTTGATACTATAAGGAGATCTAGAAACCAAATACTTTGAAACACACTGCCCTTTACTTTGAGTCATTATTTATTGTTTTTCTCTTCATTAATTAAATAAAAGAGATGATGTTCTTCACTCATGGAACTTCTGTTTTAAGGGAAGAGACCCAGGGAGAGGGGTAGGCTTAGTAGGGTTAGGGGAAATGAAATATGTTTGGGGATACATTAAATTTGAGATGCCTATTAAATATCTGATGGGAGGTATGATTTGATATATAGGTTTGAAATTTAAAGCACTATTATTTTTACTTCCGATTTGGTTTTTATTGTAAACAAAAGAACTAAATTCTTAAATTAGGCATTTGTGCTTAAAATTCTTAATGCTTAAAGTAAATGTTTATCCTTTTTTTTTTTTAGTTTTATTATCTTTATTATTATTATTATACTTTAGGTTTTATGGTACATGTGCGCAATGTGCAGGTAAGTTACATATGTATACATGTGCCATGCTGGTGCGCTGCACCCACTAACTCGTCATCTAGCATTAGGTATATCTTCCAATGCTATCCCTCCTCCCTCCCCCCTCCCCCCACCCCACAACAGTCCCCAAAGTGTGATGTTCCCCTTCCTGTGTCCATGTGTTCTCATTGTTCAATTCCCACCTATGAGTGAGAATATGTGCTGTTTGGTTTTCTGTTCTTGCGATAGTTTACTGAGAATGATGATTTCCAATTTCATCCATGTCCCTACAAAGGACATGAACTCATCATTTTTTATGGCTGCATAGTATTCCATGGTGTATATGTGCCACATTTTCTTAATCCAGTCTATCATTGTTGGACATTTGGGTTGGTTCCAAGTCTTTGCTATTGTGAATAATGCTGCAATAAACATACGTGTGCATGTGTCTTTATAGCAGCATGATTTATAGTCCTTTGGGTATATACCCAGTAATGGGATGGCTGGGTCGAATGGAATTTCTGGTTCTAGATCCCTGAGGAATCGCCACACTGACTTCCACAAGGGTTGAACTAGTTTACAGTCCCACGAACAGTGTAAAAGTGTTCCTATTTCTCCACATCCTCTCCAGCACCTGTTGTTTCCTGACTTTTTAATGATTGCCATTCTAACTGGTGTGAGATGGTATCTCATTGTGGTTTTGATTTGCATTTCTCTGATGGCCAGTGATGATGAGCATGTCTAAAACACCAAAAGCAATGGCAACAAAAGCCAAAATTGACAAATGGGATCTAATTAAACTAAAGAGCTTCTGCACAGCAAAAGAAACTACCATCAGAGTGAACAGGCAACCTACAAAATGGGAGAAAATTTTTGCAACCTACTCATCTGACAAAGGGCTAATATCCAGAATCTACAATGAACTCCAACAAATTTACAAGAAACAAACAAACAACCCCATCAAAAAGTGGGCAAATGACATGAACAGACACTTCTCAAAAGAAGACATTTATGCAGCCAAAAAACACATGAAAAAATGCTCACCATTAAAGTAAATGTTTAAACATGAGTTGCAATTCCTCTTTTCCATTATAATACCCATATTTTTGGTAATCATAGCATACCATACTTTTATTTAGAATGAATATTTAGTGTTTTAAATGCATAATAATGATAAAATTTATCATTTTTTAACTTTTCCCTTCATCATAACATACTCATGCCAAATGCATATATATATATTTAAATTTCTTTTATGGAAATTAAATTATATATAATTATACATATATATACACACACACATATACACATATAGTTTCAGTAGTGTTGGAAAAACAGACAAATGTGGGAAAAACACACATATTTGTCTGTTTTTCTCATACTACTGAAACTGCTTTCTTAAAGTTCATCAATGTTATCTTAATCCCCTAACTTATATTCTTCTTCAAAACTTTTTTTTTTTTTTTTTTTGAGATGGAGTGTCTCAATGTCGCCCAGGCTGGTGTGCAGTGGCACGATCTCAGCTCACTGCAACCTCCACCTTCCGGGTTCAAGTGATTCTCCTGCCTCAGCCTCTCAAGTAGCTGGGATTACAGGCGCCTGCCACAACACCTGGCTAATTTTTGTATTTTTAGTAGAGATGGGGTTTCACTAAGTTGGCCAGGCTGGTCTCAAACTCCTGACCTTGTGATCTGCCCGCCTTGCCCTCCCAAATTGCTGGGATTACAGGCCTTAGCCACTGGTGCCTGGCCAAAAACTTTTTCATTGCATTTTTAATACCCTTCTGTCTCACAACTAGAAACCCTCTTTCTTGTTCTCTGTTAACACTGGATTATTTTCTTCAGCCTCCTATAAATCTATCTTAAATATAGGTGTTACTCAAATTCTTTTTTATTTTATTTTCTTATTATTATACTTCAAGTTTTAGGGTACATGTGCATAATGTGCAGGTTAGTTACATATGTATACATGTGCCATGCTGGTGTGCTGCACCCATTAACTCGTCATTTAGCATTAGGTATATCTCCTAATGCTATCACTCCCCACTCCACCCACCCCACAACAGTCCCCAGAGTGTGATGTTCCCCTTCCTGTGTCCATGTGTTCTCATTGTTCAATTCCCACCTATGAGTGAGAACATGCGGTGTTTGGTTTTTTGTCCTTGAGATAGTTTACTGAGAATGATGATTTCCAATTTCATCCATGTCCCTACAAAGGACATGAGCTTATCATTTTTGATGGCTGCATAGTATTCAATGGTGTATATGTGCCACATTTTCTTAATCCAGTCTATCATTGTTAGACATTTGGGTTGGTTCCACGTCTTTGCTATTGTGAATAATGCCTCAATAAACATACGTGTGCATGTGTCTTTATAGCAGAATGATTCATAGTCCTTTGGGTATATACCCAGTAATGGGATGGCTGGGTCAAATGGTATTTCTAGTTCTACATCCCTGAGGAATCGCCACACTGACTTCCACAATGGTTGAACTAGTTTACAGTCCCACGAACAGTGTAAAAGTGTTCCTATTTCTCCACATCCTCTCCAGCACCTGTTGTTTCCTGACTTTTTAATGATTGCCATTCTAACTGGTGTGAGATGGTATCTCATTGTGGTTTTGATTTGCATTTCTCTGATGGCCAGTGATGGTGAGCATTTTTTCATGTGTTTTTTGGCTGCATAAATGTCTTCTTTTGAGAAGTGTCTGTTCATGTCATTTGCCCGCTTTTTGATGGGGTTGTTTGTTTGTTTCTTGTAAATTTGTTGGAGTTCATTGTAGATTCTGGATATTAGCCCTTTGTCAGATGAGTAGGTTGCAAAAATTTTCTCCCATTTTGTAGGTTGCCTGTTCACTCTGATGGTAGTTTCTTTTGCTGTGCATAAGCTCTTTAGTTTAATTAGATCCCATTTGTCAATTTTGGCTTTTGTTGCCATTGCTTTTGGTGTTTTAAACATGAAGTCCTTGCCCATGCCTATGTCCTGAATGGTAATGCCTAGGTTTTCTTCTAGGGTTTTTATGGTTTTAGGTCTAACGTTTAAGTCTTTAATCCATCTTGAATTAATTTTTGTATAAGGTGTAAGGAAGGGATCCAGTTTCAGCTTTCTACATATGGCTAGCCAGTTTTCCCAGCACCATTTATTAAATAGGGAATCCTTTCCCCATTGCTTGTTTTTCTCAGGTTTGTCAAAGATCAGATAGTTGTAGATATGCAGCGTTATTTCTGAGGGCTCTGTTCTGTTCCATTGATCTACATCTCTGTTTTGGTACCAGTACCATGCTGTTTTGGTTACTGTAGCCTTGTAGTATAGTTTGAAGTCAGGTAGTGTGATGCCTCCAGCTTTGTTCTTTGGCTTAGGATTGACTTGGCGATGCGGGCTCTTTTTTGTTTCCATATGAACTTTAAAGTAGTTTTTTCCAATTCTGTGAAGAAAGTCAATGGTAGATTGATGGGGTGGCATTGAATCTATAAATTACCTTGGGCAGTATGGCCATTTTCATGATATTGATTCCTCCTACCCATGAGCATGGAATGTTCTTCCATTTGTTTGTATCCTCTTTTATTTCATTGAGCAATGGTTTGTAGTTCTCCTTGAAGAGGTTCTTCACGTCCCTTGTAAGTTGGATTCCTAGGTATTTTATTCTCTTTGAAGCAATTGTGAATGGGAGTTCACTCATGATTTGGCTCTCTGTTTGTCTGTTATTGGTGTATAAGAATGCTTGTGATTTTTGTACATTGATTTTGTATCCTGAGACTTTGCTGAAGTTGCTTATCAGCTTAAGGAGATTTTGGGCTGAGACAATGGGGTTTTCTAGATATACAGTCATCTGCAAACAGGGACAATTTGACTTCCTCTTTTCCTAATTGAATACTCTTTATTTCCTTCTCCTGCCTCATTGCCCTGGCCAGAACTTCCAACACTATGTTGAATAGGAGTGGTGAGAGAGGGTAACCCTGTCTTGTGCCAGTTTTCAAAGGGAATGCTTCCAGTTTTTGCCCATTCAGTATGATATTGGCTGTGGGTTTGTCATAGATAGCTCTTATTATTTTGAAATATGTCCCATCAATACCTAATTTATTGAGAGTTTTTAGCATGAGGGGTTGTTGAATTTTGTCAAAGGCCTTTTCTGCATCTATTGAGATAATCATGTGATTTTTGTCTTTGGTTCTGTTTATATGCTGGATTACACTTATTGATTTGCGTATATTGAACCAGCCTTGCATCCCAGGGATGAAGCCCACTTGATCATGGTGGATAAGCTTTTTGATGTGCTGCTGGATTCGGTTTGCCAGCATTTTATTGAGGATTTTGCATCAATGTTCATCAAGGATATTGGCCTAAAATTCTCTGTTTTGGTTGTGTCTCTGCCAGGCTTTGGTATCAGGATGATGCTGGCCTCATAAAATGAGTTAGGGAGGATTCCCTCTTTTTCTATTGATTAGAATATTTTCAGAAGGAATGGTACCAGTTCCTCCTTGTACCTCTGGTAGAATTTGGCTGTGAATCCATCTGGTCCTGGACTCTTTTTCGTTGGTAAGCTATTGATTATTGCCACAATTTCAGCTCCTGTTATTGGTCTATTCAGAGATTCAACTTCTTCCTGGTTTAGTCTTGGGAGGGTGTACGTGTCGAGGAATTTATCCATTTCTTCTAGATTTTCTAGTTTATTTGCGTAGAGGTGTTTGTAGTATTCTCTGATGGTAGTTTGTATTCCTGTGGGATCGGTGGTGATATCCCCTTTATCATTTTTTATTGCATCTATTTGATTCTTCTGTCTTTTCTTCTTTATTAGACTTGCTAGCAGTCTATCAATTTTGTTGATCCTTTCAAAAAACCAGCTCCTGGATTCATTAATTTTTTGAAGGGTTTTTTGTTTCTCTGTTTCCTTCAGTTCTGCTCTGATTTTAGTTATTTCTTGCCTTCTGCTAGCTTTTGAATGTGTTTGCTCTTGCTTTTCTAGTTCTTTTAATTGTGATGTTAGGGTGTCAATTTTGGATCTTTCCTCCTTTCTCATGTGGGCATTTAGTGCTATAAATTTCCCTCTACACACTGCTTTGAATGCGTCCCAGAGATTTTGGTATGTTGTGTCTTTGTTCTCGTTGGTTTCAAAGAACATCTTTATTTCTGCCTTCGTTTCGTTATGTACCCAGTAGTCATTCAGGAGCAGGTTGTTCAGTTTCCATGTAGTTGAGCAGTTTTGAGTGAGTTTCTTAATCCTGAGTTCTAGTTTGATTGCACTGTGGTCTGAGAGACAGTTTGTTATAATTTCTGTTCTTCTACATTTGCTGAGGAGAACTTTACTTCCAACTATGTGGTCAATTTTGGAATAGGTGTGGTGTGGTGCTGAAAAAAATGTATATTCTGTTGATTTGGGGTGGAGAGTTCTGTAGATGTCTATTAGTTCCACTTGGTGCAGAGCTGAGTTCAATTCCTGGGTATCCTTGTTAACTTTCTGTCTCGTTGATCTGTCTAATGTTGACAGTGAAGTGTTAAAGTCTCCCATTATTATTGTGTGGGAGTCTAAGTCTCTTTGTAGGTCACTCAGGAGTTGCTTTATGAATCTGGGTGCTCCTGTATTGGGTGCATATATATTTAGGATAGTTAGCTCTTCTTGTTGAATTGATGCCTTTACCATTATGTAATGGCCTTCTTTGTCTCTTTTGATCTTTGTTGGTTTATAGTCTGTTTTATCAGAGACTAGGATTGCAACCCCTCCCTTTTTTTGTTTTCCATTTGCCTGGTAGATCTTCCTCCATCCTTTTATTTTGAGCCTATGTGTGTCTCTGCACGTGAGATGGGTTTCCTGAATACAGCACACTGATGGGTCTTGACTCTTTACCCAATTTGCCAGTCTGTGTCTTTTCATTGGAGCATTTAGTCCATTTACATTTAAAGTTAATATTGTTTTATGTGAATTTGATCCTGTCATTATGATGTTAGCTGGTTATTTTGCTCATTAGTTGATGCATTGTCTTCCTAGCCTCGATGGTCTTTACAATTTGGCATGATTTTGCAGTGGCTAGTACCAGTTGTTCCTTTCCATGTTTAGTGCTTCCTTCAGGAGCTCTTTTAGGGCAGGCCTGGTGGTGACAAAATCTCTCAGCATTTGCTTGTCTGTAAAGTATTTTATTTCTCCTTCACTTATGAAGCTTAGTTTGTCTGGATATGAAATTCTGGGTTGAAAATTCTTTTCTTTAAGAATGTTGAATATTGGCGCCCACTCTCTTCCGGCTTGTAGAGTTTCTGCTGAGAGATCCGCTGTTAGTCTGATGGGCTTCCCTTTGTGGGTAACCCATCCTTTCTCTTTGGCTTACCTTAACATTTTTTCCTTCATTTCAACTTTGGTGAATCTGACAATTATGTGTCTTGGAGTTGCTCTTCTCGAGGAGTATCTTTGTGGCATTCTCTGTATTTCCTGAATCTGAATGTTTGCCTGCCTTGCTAGATTGGGGAAGTTCTCCTGGATAATACCCTGAAGAGTGTTTTCCAACTTGGTTCCATTCTCCCCGTCACTTTCAGGTACACCAATCAGATGTAGATTTGGTCTTTTCACATAGTCCCATATTTTTCTTGGTGGCTTTGTTCATTTCTTTTTATTCTTTTTTCTCTAAACTTCCCTTCTCACTTCATTTCATTCATTTGATCTTCCATCACTGATACCCTTTCTTCCATTTGATTGCATCGGCTCCTGAGGCTTCTGCATTCTTCACGTAGTTCTTGAGCCTTGGCTTTCAGCTCCATCAGCTCCTTTAAGCACTTCTCTGTATTGGTTATTCTAGTTATACATTCATCTAAATTTTTTTCAAAGTTTTTAACTTCTTTTCCTTTGGTTTGAATTTCCTCCTGCAGCTTGGAATAGTTTGATCGTCTGAAGCCTTCTTCTCTCAACTCGTCAAAGTCATTCTCCATCCAGCTTTGTTCCGTTGCTGGTGAGGAACTGCGTTCCTTTGGAGGAGGAGAGGCGCTCTGCTTTTTAGAGTTTCCAGTTTTTCTGCTCTGTTTTTTCCCCATCTTCGTGGTTTTATCTACTTTTGGTCTTTGTTGATGGTGATGTACAGATGGGTTTTTGGTGTGGATGTCCTTTCTGTTTGTTAGTTCTCCTTCTAACAGACAGGACCCTCAGCTGCAGGTCTGTTGGAGTTTGCTAGAGGTCCACTCCTGACCCTGTTTGCCTGGGTATCAGCAGCGGTGGCTGCAGAACAGCGGATTTTCGTGAACCACGAATGCTGCTGTCTGATTGTTCCTTTGGAAGTTTTGTCTCAGAGGACTACCCGGCCATGTGAGGTGTCAGTCTGCCCCTATTGGGGGGTGCCTCCCAGTTAGGCTGCTCAGGGTTCAGTGGTCAGGGACCCACCTGAGGAGGCAGTCTGCCCGTTCTCAGATCTCCAGCTGCATGCGGGAGAACCACTGCTCTCTTCAAAGCTGTCAAACAGGGACATTTAAGTCTGCAGAGGTTACTGCTGTCTTTTTGTTTGTCTGTGCCCTGCCCCCAGAGGTGGAGCCTACGGAGGCAGGCAGGGCTCCTTGAGCTGTCGTGGGCTCCACCCAGTTCGAGCTTCCCAGATGCTTTGTTTACCTAAGCAAGCCTGGGCAATGGTGGGCGCCCCTCCCCCAGCCTCGCTGCCGCCTTGCAGTTTGATCTCAGACTGCTGTGCTAGCAATCAGCGAGACTCCATGGGTGTAGGACCCTCCGAGCCAGGTGCAGGATATAATCTCCTGGTGCGCCATTTTTTAAGCTCGTCGGAAAAGTGCAGTATTAGGGTGGGAGTGACCCGATTTTCCAGGTGCTCTCTGTCACCCCTTTCTTTGACTAGGAAAGGGAACTCCCTGACCCCTTGTGCTTCTTGAGTGAGGCAATGCCTCGCCCTGCTTTGCCTTGCTCATGGTGCGCTGCACCCACTGACCTGCGCCCACTGTCTGGCACTCCCTAGTGAGATGAACCTGGTACCTCAGATGGAAATGCAGAAATCACCCATCTTCTGCATCGCTCATGCTGGGAGCTGTAGACTGGAGCTCTTCCTATTCGGCCATCTTGGCTCTGATTCGGTGTTACTCAAATTCTTGTTTTTGAACTTCCGTTAGTAAATTCCTTTATAAATTTTTACTTGTGGTTTACACTTCCCTACTGTCTCCATTACCAACTTTACTTTCCTGTACAGCTGTTGTTATAAATTCCCATCAACCATTGCACGCCAAACACTTCTCCCAATCCACCTCCCAAGTGTTCTTCGGTTGTTACCATCAGTTAACAATTCAGTGACTAACAAGCATCATCTCATATTTTAACATTTGAACAAATAGTGGTCCACTGTCATATCATTGCTCTAATAATCTAATGAAGTAGGCATACCACTATAATTGTCCAGTTTTAGTGAAGAAATAGAATGAAAGGGAGCAAACAACTTTCATAAGACAGAAATTTTAGTAAATGCCAAGAATAGGAATTACTTCAGTTTTCCTGATTTGGTATCTATGGGGTTTTAAAATTCATTCTGCTGCCAAACCCTGACAATCTTATTTCCATATGACTTACAATCACAGCAACACAAAGGCATTCTGATACAGTTGTGGTGAATGAAGTGTGTGATAACATTAACAATATTTACGTTGCTTACAAAGCATGATCGTTAAAATTGGGTAACTAACCAATTTTGAAGCAATTATAAAAGAGAATTTCAAAATATATTTTGTGCACGGGGAGCATCCTTGCAATAAATTCCCCCCTAAAGTGATCATGTGCAAGCACAGCAATGCACTTGGAATGGTAGATTCTCTTAATGCTCATGACCAAACAGCTCCCCATAAGCATGTAGATTTAGAACATAGACACGTGAGAAAGATATTTAAACTAAAACTTGATTCGGAGGAAATTAGGAAAGTATTTATATACTTACACTTAAGCAGGGCTTTCATATTTTTGATACATAACCTCTTCAGTTTCACACAATCACATCAATAAGTAGCCACCCTGTTATCAAGGAGAAAATGGTGACTTACAAAGGTTAAAGGATGAGTTTAACTTCAAGCAACTGGTTGCAGGAGAACCAGGCTGGCCTCAGAGTTGCCTGATTAGTAGTAGTTCAGAAAGTGATAACTACTGTACTCTCTAATGTCATGTAGAGAAATTTCAGCAAGGCATTCAATTAGCCGGGATGAGACCTTCATCCCAGTACAATAATCAAACACACTTACCTTTTAAGCTGTGGTTTTCATGTACGCATTTTAGAAATCAGGGCTAGTAGTAATGTTTCCATCACATCCCTACAGAGTAGTAACTCCTGACCTAAGGAGTTTTAATTTTCAAAGAGTATTCCCCTATTGGTAAATCCCCACCAATGTTATTTGTGAATAGTTACAAAAGGCTCAAATACATTGGAAAGAGAGCAGGAACTCCTTTTTATTCATGCGATGATTCTTGTCCTGATTTATGGCCATTGGAACTCATTTCTAGTGTTCTTAGCATAGCAGGTCAAGAATCACATGCACTTTTCATTTTTAGAATTGAGAGTATCTTTCCATTTTGGATGTGTACCAAGTCCTTCACGTAGAAGTATATGATGCAGAACCCCCCTACTATACCTTGCCAAAGTGATTTTTAAATCATGAATATAGTGCAGCATTTACATTAACAACATTTACACTAACAACATTTCTTGTGCAAAAATTTATGTTGGGCTAGGAAAAAAAGAGTATTTGTTTTGGCTTTTTTGTTGTTGTTGAAGACATGTTGCTGTGTAACAACTTAAGTATTTCCTGTATTAGTTTTCTTATCTACCTAATACCTACAGTTCTAAGACTCAAGCTATAACATCCCCAAATGTCTATTTTGCTAACATTCTAATAGGACTTCATTAGAAACTTGCACAAATAAATGCCATTTTAATTCTTTAAAAACCTCTAGAAAATGAAATTATATACTTTCATAACAGCACTATATTATAGTCTACTGTCTTCTCACTCAGGGGAAATATATACGTGTGTGTGTATGTGTATGTATGTGTGTGTGTTTACATATGTATATACATATAATGAAAAACTATAATGCGGAATAATTTAAAATATAAATCAAGAATGTGAAGAGTGTAACTTTATTATGGCCTCACAAATAATGGTGAGAAAATTTAGGTGCTTTGGATGAGATGGAAGTGTGTTAGTTCTACTTTTAATCAATATTTATATTATAGATGAAAGTTGAACACATTGAATTAAGTTCCACTTCAAGGGAAGTGAATTAGGTCTCAGAGAAAATTGTACATGGAGTTAAAATTCAGCTTGTTGAGATTCTGCTTTGTTTATGCAATGTAATGCTAGTTTGTGATAATGTATATAAGTTGCATGACAGTTCATCCATTTTTCTGGATTTCACGATAGTTCAGTCTACCTTTTATTTCATGCAATTTTGTCATATCTGTACATATAGTTATGGGGCCAGAAGAATATTCTTTTAATTCAAAAATTTAGGAATTCTGTGAATATAATGCATATAAGTTTAAAGAAATTACACATAGAAAATACTAACTAGTGCTGATCTGTATTTTATCTTCTCTGAAGGTGCTAGATTAGGACCAAGGGTAAGTCTTTTATTAACCCTGGCATCTTGTAAAAGCATTTTTCTTCCCATTTAGCTTCTGCTTATATTTTAGCCATTTTCCCAGTTACTCCCAATAAATGGAGGTGCATTGGATGAAATCACTTGAATACTGTCAAACTCACTGTATTCCTGTATTATATTGGTAATTACAAATAATTATGGCTAACAATACCATGAATAAAATGTTTCAGGATATTGAAGTTAATAATTAAATTTTATTAAACTCATTCTAATTATTGTTTTATTAAGTATTTTCATTTTTCACTATGTTATCATGTACTTTTTTATTATGGTGTTGTGTTTTTCAAATAATATAAACTCCTAGTTAAGTCTAAAATGTGTTATGGTTGAGATTACCAAAGAGAAGAGCACATAAGGATTATGTACTAGCCATGATGGTGGGAAGTCTAATCTCAGTCAAAACTGTGTATATTATTTTAGGGAAGAACACTCTATTTATTTGTCTTGCTTGCTCTGTGCACAAACTAGACACAGTTATTAACCCCCAATGCCATGGGCAGTCTTGAAAGCTATATGTTTGGGTTGCTGGATAATCTATGTCAACAAAAATACAAAATATATCAGACATTATTAGAAATCGAACTATATTCCTTAGTGCCTGAGGATGGGTACCGATAGTTTTCTACTCTCTCTAAGGGAAGTTAGTCCATCTTGCTAATCTACCATATCTAAAACAAAACCACTATATCAGGAAGCATGATGGCAGTAGTCATTAAGGGGAATGTCACAAGTGAGCTTTAATTGTTCCTGCTGACAATTATCAAACTCTTTTCCAAATGATTTTCTCTACCCTCTTCCTATTCAATAAGTTAGAAACAGCTAACAATCACGTTTACAAAATTTCCATTAATTCACTGTGAGTGCTGAAAATTGACTCCTTGAACTTGTAATTGCTTCCACAATGAAATTTCACCTCCTGCCGCCAACCTCCAATCATCATAACTGTACAGACCATTGGCTTTCTACCAGTTTAGAGTTCTTTGATTTCTTTTCCAAAATGTAATATGCTTATTTGTAAATGTTAAACAGTTCAGAGATCTGCCATGTGGATCTAGTAGTATTTTACATTTTTACTAGAGGATCAGGCAAATAGAAATAGGGAATGATAATGACCATAGAATAACATATCCCTTACTTTCCAATCCCAGACTTGGCACACACATATGCATGTGCACACATATACAGATACAAATACACAAACCAGTAATCTTGAGGAAAAGAAATGAAGAGCCTAGGAAGCTA
This sequence comes from Pongo pygmaeus, assembly GCF_028885625.2. Classification (NCBI taxonomy): domain Eukaryota; kingdom Metazoa; phylum Chordata; class Mammalia; order Primates; family Hominidae; genus Pongo; species Pongo pygmaeus. The sequence continues at coordinate 125,744,012 of NC_072384.2, forward strand.
AGGCTGATAGGTGGCGAAGATGACAGACTTCACTACCACAGGGACAAAGCAAAGGTAGATATGTTAAATACCCTTAAAACTATCTTCAAGAAAATAGTTTGTTTAGTTAAAGAAGGGTTGCAACTCTGTGAGGACCCCATAGGTCTACGCCAACTCCCAACCTGTGCCCTACAGAAATAAATGCCAGGGATACAACAGGAGAAGTACATCTTTGCATATGTGTGAAGAGAGGAGGGAGAGTGGGGAGAAAACAAGGAAAAAGACATGATGGAGAGCTGGGGAATATCCTGTCATATAACTGGTTGTTCTGTGTCCCCTTCTTTCTTGCTTGATCAGTGAGGAATAAATACTAGTGTATGTGTTAATACAACATATTCTGTGCACCCACCAAGTCAAGAATTGGCTACTTTTCCTGTGAGAAGACATACTTCACGAAGTTTTTTAATAATGCCAACTATAATTTCAAATTTAGATCAAGACTAATACTTAGTAATAAGAGATAATTTTCAAACTATGTTGATGTTTACCAGTAGTATTTGATATTGTACATTTAATGTGCTCAAAAACCCCATGTCAACTCTTTTAAAACTCTAAATAAATTATTTTATCTTACAATAAGAGGAATGGAGGGAGTTTCTAGGGTTGGGTAATTCAGCAATTTAATGATTTTACCTGAAATTGAGTTATGTTTGTGTTTCTGCTCTTCCATCCCTAGCACAGAGGTGCAACCCTCAGGCCTATGATTATAGCAGCCCAATTTTATATTCCCATGATAGTATGTGGAGACCAAAAAGGGGCTGTTATTCATGTTGCTTAATTGTTTATTGTTCATATTTCATCTATGGAGAAGAATTTTTTGGAAGTTCTCCAAATTTTCTCATGTTTATTACCTAGAATTGAGCTATATACCTATCCCTAAATTAAACATTAACAGGGGTAATGGGATTCTTGAGAAAATGAACATGTCACATGACCCCCAAAATTTTCTCATGCCCCTTTACTACTCCTTCCTCCTTCCCTGACCATCTACAGACATCATTGATCTGATTTCTGTCACAATAGTTTGTAGTTTCTAAAGTTTTTATAAATGTAATCACATGGTTTGTGTGCTTTTCTACTTGGCTTTTTTTCCAAATGTTTTTGGAGATTCATCCATGTTGTTATGTATAACAAGAATTCATTCCTTTTTATTCCTGAGTAGTTTCCTATTGTGATGATATGCCATATTTGTTTATCTTTTCACAAGTTGACATTTGAGTTGTTTCCAAATTTTTGTTAATACAAAGAAAGCTGACATAAATATTTGTGTACAAAGTTTTGTGTGGACATATGCTTTCATTTCTCTTAGATAAATATGCTGGAGTGGAATGAATGGATCATATCCTCAACATTTTTATCAAATTACCAAAGCGTTTGTATTGTTTTCTGTTTTCATCACCAGCATCTGAGAATTCCACTTACGTTACATCTTTACCAATAGTGGCAGGATCTTTTTTTTTTTTTTTTAACTTTTAGCCATTTTCCTGGGTGTTTAGTAATACGCTATGGTGTTAATTTGCACTTTCCTAATGACTAGTGATGTTGATCATGTTTTATGTTTATTTATCATCTGTATCCTATCTTGTGTGATGTGTGTTCAAATTTATTTCCCCATTTTTAAAAACCGGGTTGTTTGACTTTTTATTATTGAGTTGTATGTATTCCACTTATGGTCTTCATATAAATCCTTAGTTAAATGTATGTTTTATAGGTATTTTTCCCTGTCTGTGACCATTCTGTTGTCAAAAAAGTATGTGTTTTGAAAAACGGAAATTCTCCATTTTGTTGAAGTCCAATGTATTAAAATTTTTAGCTTCCAGAATTATGAGAAAATAAACTTCTGCTGTTTAAGCTACTTAGTGTCTGGTACTTCGTTATGACATGCCTAGCAAACTAATACAATATCCAATTGTTCCAGCACTTTTTGTTGAAAGGACTACCTTTGCCCCACTGAGTTGCCTTTGCTCCTTTGGGCAAAGTCAGTTGACCTTATATCCATGGGCCTATGTCTCATCCTGTTCTATTGATGTCCTATCCTGTTCTATTGATGTATTTTGATTCTAGTTTTCATGCAGGGCAGGTGAGCCACAAAGTGAGACTGCGAGGGTTCTTGGCTTTTCCCAGGAAAGAATTCATAGGCAATTCTAATTTAAGAGCATAGTTTATCTCTTCTTTATGTAGGTCTTTAATTTCTCTCGACAATATTTTGCCTTTTTCATTAAAGAAGTCTTGCACATCTTTTGTGAGAATTTTCCCAAATAGTATTATATTTAATTGCAATTTCTGTTATAGTAATAAGATTGTTTCTTCTATATAGATCTTATATACAACTTTGATAAATTCATAAATTAGCTTTAGGGCTTTTAATAGATTTTATGGTATCAACTACCTAGACAATCACCTCATCTTTAAATAAAGATAGTTTTACTACTTTCAAATCTGTAGGCCTTTTATTTCTTTCACCTGTCATAATGCAGTAGCTGAGACCTCCTGGTTGTTGAACAGATAGTGACAGAACATCTTAGAGGGAAAGCATTTAGCTTTTCAGTATTAGACGTGATGCTTGCTATAGTTTTTATTTTTGTGGTTTTTTTTTTTGTAGCTACACTTTATCAAATTGAGAAGATCTTAGTTTGTTATATGTCTTGAGAGAAGTTCAAATTTGTAAAAATTGTTTACTGCACATATTTAAATAGCCATATATTTTTATTCTTTTTTATTCTATTAATATGATGAATTGTACTCAAAAGTTAAGCAAATCTTGCATATCTGGGAGAAAACCTGCTAGGTCAAAAAGTGTATAATCCTTTTAAAATATATTTTTGGATTTAATTCACTAAATCTTTGTTAGAGATTTTTGCATTAGTGTGCATGACAGATTTTTATCTGTAGTTTGCTTTTCTTTCCAAGTCTTCCTTATTTTGTTTTGTTTAGGTATCATTATAATGCTGGCCTCATTGAGTACATTGAGAAGTATTTCCTCCTCTTTGATTTTCTGCACGATTTTGTGTAAATTCAGTGTTGTTCCCATTTAAATGTTTGGTATAATTCAGTAAAAACATAGAGGCCTAAAGGTTTCTTTGTGGGAAGCATTTTAAATATAATACAATTACAATTTCTTTAGTAGATACAGGGCTACTCAGGGTATCTAATTCTTCTTAGGTGAGGTTTGCGAGTTTGTGTCTTGCAGTGAATCTGGTCATTTCATTCAAATGGACATATTATTCTTTTAATATGTGCAGAAGCTATAATGATAACACCTCTCTCACTCCTGAGATTGTTAACTTGTATGTTATCTTTTTTTGCTGTTTAGTTTGGCTAGAAATTTATTAATTTTATTGATCTCAAGAAAATGCTTTTCTTTCAGTGATTTTTCTCTATTTTCTGTTTTCTAATTTATTGGTGTCCATTTCAATCTTTACTATTTCAGATATTCTCTTTACTCTGAGTTTAATTTGTTCTTCTTTACAAAATTTTGTTAAGTGAAAACTAAGTTCATCATTTGAGATCTTTCTTTTCTTATATAGATATTTGGGGTTGTAAACTTCCTTCTAAATCTACTATAATAGCATCCCATAAACTTTGATATGTTGTTTTATTTTTAGTTAATTCAAAACAATTTGTGATTTCGAGTTTGATTTCTTTTTGACCCTTTAGTTTTTAAGAAGTATGTTACTTAATTCCTACACATTTGGGATTATCTATATATATTTATAATATTGATTTGGATGTTACATCTGTTGTGGTCATAAAAAATACTTTGCATGATTTGAATGCTATTAAACTTTTGAGATTTGCTTTACGGATCAAGATATGACCTATATTGGCAGCTGTATCAGGTGCTCTTAAAAATAATCTGTATCTGGATATGGCTTTATGGAGAGTTCCATAAATGTCAATTAGGTCAAATTATTTATAGTGTTACTCAATTCTTCTACATCCTTATGTCTACTTGTTCTGTTACTTGATAGAGGAATATTGTGATCTCTGAACAAAATTTTGAACGTGACTATTTCTCTTTGAATTTCTATCAGACTTTTCTTTATGAATTTTATAAGAGTTTTATTAACATTATTATGTTCATATGTATATTATTATAGTCACGTAGATATTCATATATATAACATTTATTTTTAAGTGTATAATTCAGTCATGTTAATATCCATTTAATATTTATATATATTAAATATATATTAAATACTTCACTCAGTACGAAAAGAAAACCTATACCAATTAGCAATCACTACTAATTCCTCCTTTCCTGCAGGTCCTAATTTACTGTCTCTCTGGGATTTGCCCATTCTGGACATGTGATCCGAAGATAATCAAACAATATGTCGTTATTTCAAAGGTGGAAGGGTAAATTCAGCACTGTCAGTCTATCTCGGCTAGAAATGAAAGTATAGAAGTTGGATTGGCAATTTAATATATTTAATAAAACCAGAAGCTTCTAGATTTATAAAACCCATGCTATAATCTGTCTAAGCACACACAACACAATCACACAACATGTTTGGTTGCAAAAATTACAACTTTAAAAATATTTTCAAACTTCCTATAAATTTGACCACAGAACTTCATATTTACCATGAACAATGAATGAAATTCTTTATGTATTGGGCAACAAAACTATTGAATTAAAAAGTAAAAAATTGGTTTATGAAAACTCAACCTTAAACTACAATAGTACATTGAAAGCACACAGTTCCATTGTCCATTTGTTTTCAAATATACTTAAAAGAACACATTAAGCTTGCTTTTAGTTTTTGTTTATCAGCCAGATGTTTTGGCATCATGTAGCCAAAGCTCTAGGCTGACTAAAATTATGGGAGAAGGTTTACTGTTCCATACTGGTGAACATAAGGACTCTTTTGCTTTAAAATCATCTGTCAGAGGAAATTGTGGAAAAGAAAGTATTGGCAAAAATATTTGCCAAAATTACATCAGAAAAAATGTTGGAACTTTGTGGAAGAGAATATATAAATAGGTACATCAATGAGAAAATATTTAACTTCATTATTGAAAATGCAAATTAAGACTACCAATAAAATATTTTTATATTTTTGTTACTTTATATTTAATCTATTATCCATATCTTTCATTTTGTTTTTATTTTGTTTCTCTATTGTAAAAGTTTACACAACTTTTATTTAGTTATTTTAAGTAATAAGAACCAATACTTTTTCCCTGTAAAAATTATGTACAGAATTTAAAACTAAGTTCAGAATTTGTCATTTTGAAATACAGATATGAAGTCTAATTTGACATTTACTGTATGTAATAAAAAAGAAAATAAGAATAAAAAACATCAAGAACAAGAACATCCTCTTAAAATCTGGATTAAAAGTATTCTATAGGTGTCTTAGTTGTGTTTATAGATAATTATGCAATACATTAATAAAAAAGCTGTCTTTTTTCTAAATCATTTTCTAGTCAATGTTTCATTTCAAATGCACAAAAATAATGTACAGATCTAAATTCTCCCACAAATATTTTGATTACTTTATCCTTTAAGCAAAATATTTTAAAAATAATTTACAATGGTATCTTTCTGTGGTTCTAACCTGAATTTCCCTAATGACTATGATATTAAACATGTTTTCTTATGCTTATTTGCAATCCATGTATCTTCTTTGTTGAGGTGTCTGTGCACATCTTTTGCTCATATTTATTACTAATTTGTTTGTCTCGAGTTGTAAGAATTCTTTATGTATTTTGTATACAATTTCTTATCAGCTATGCATTTGGTAAATATGTTCTTTCACTCTATCACTGTCTTTTCATTTTCTTAATTATCTCTTTTGAAGGGCAGAAGTTTTTAATTGTTGATGAATTCCAAGCTATCTTTGTTTTTCTTATATATTTCAGTTTTTGTGTCCTATCTAAAATGCCTTTGCTTAATCTGATGGCATAAAGTTTTCTCCTAGAAGTTTTTCAATTTTAGCTTTTATATTTAGAGCTACAATCCATATTAAGTCAATTAATATATGATGTGAGATAAGAATTTTTTAATTTAAGCTTTTATTTTTGATGCAGAGGGTACATGTGCAGGTTTGTTACCTGGGTATATTGTACCCAATAGGGAGTTTTTCAACCCATGCCACCCTCCTTCCTTCTCCCTTTAATCGTGCATAGTGTCTATTGTTCCCGTGTTTATGTCCCTGTGGGCTCAATGTTAACTCCCACTTATAAGTGATAAAATGTGGTATTTGGTTTTCTGTTCCTGTTTTAATTTGCTTAGTGCCAGCCAATGGTGGGTTGGATAAAGAAAATGTGGTACATGTATACCATGGAATGCTACACAGCAATAAAAAAGGATTTTAAAAAATATTGTTCTAGTACCATATGATGACAAGACTATCTCTTCCTCATTGAATTCCCTTGGTATCTTTGTCAAAGATCAATTGAACATACTTTTGTAGGTCTGTTTCTCAACTTTCTGTTCTGTTCCATTGATCTATATGTTTGTTCTGATGCCCAAACCATACAATAATGATTTCCGTAATCTCAAAATCAGAAATATGAGTCCTCCAACTTTTTCTTCTTTTTCAAAATTGTTTTGGCAATCTTTCTTTCTTTCTTTCTCTTTCTTTCTTTCTTTCTTTCTTTCTTTCTTTCTTTCTTTCTTTCTTTCTTTCTTTCTTTCTTTCTTTCTTTCCCTCCCTCCCTCCCTCCCTCCCTCCCTCCCTCCCTCCCTCCCTCCTTCCTTCCTTCCTTCCTTCCTTCCTTCCTTCCTTCTCTCTCTCTTTCTTTTCTTTCTTTCCTTCCTTCTTTCTTTCCTTTGACAGAGTCTCAGTCTGTCGCCCAGGCTGGAGTGCAGTGGCGCTATCTTGGCTCACTGCAGCCTCCACTTCCCTGGTTCAAGCAATTCCCCTGCCTCAGCCTCCTGAGTAGCTGGGATTACAGGCACACACCACCATGTCTGGCTAAATATTTTGTATTTTTAGTACAGATGGGATTTCACCATGTTGGCCAGACTGGTCTCGAACTCCTGACCTCAGGCAATCCACCTGCCTCAGCCTCCCAAAGTGCTGGGATTACAGGCGTAAGCCACTGCGCTCAGCCAACTTTCCAAATTCTATTAAACTTTTCAACTTCTATTTTAAAAAGCCTGAAATTTTGATTGAAATTGCACATCTACTAGAATGGCTAAAATTTTAAAATAATGAGAATACCGAGTCCTGATGAGGATGTGAGAATAACCGGAATGCTCATGAATTGCAGATGAGAACCCAAAATGATACAGCCACATTGTAAAACAATTCAGCAGTTTCTCATAATATTATATGTACACTTACCAAATGATGCAGCAATCTTACTCCTAGGTAATTGATATGGTTTGGCTGTGTCCTCATCTAAATCTCATCCTGAATTCCCACATGTTGTGGGAGACGTATTTGAATCAGTGGGAGGTAATTGAATCATGGGGGCAGGTCTTTTCCCCTGCTGTTCTCGTGATAGTGAATAAGTCTCATGAGATCTGATGGTCTTAAAAAGAGAAGTTCCCCTGCACAAATTCTCTCTTTTTGCCTACCAGCATCCATGCAAGATATGACTTTATCCTCCTTGCCTTTCACTATGATTGTGAGGCTTCCCCAGCCACGTGGAACTGTGAGTCCTGTTAAACCTCTTTCAATTGTAAATTGCCCAGTCTTGGGTATATCTTTATCAGCAGCATGAAAATGGGCTAATACAGTAATTATAATTAAAGACTTGTATGCAAATGTTTATGGAAATTAATCACCCAAAACTAGAAAGAATTCAAATGTCCCTCAGCTGGTGAATAGATAAATAATTGGTGTACCCAATTTGGGGAATAGTACTTACCAATACAAAGGAAGCAACTATGATGCATGCAACAGCATCAATGAATCTCAAAAGCCTATGCTAATAGAAAGAAGCTAGACACAGAGGATTACATATTGAAGGGCTTCATTTATACGACAGCCTAGAAAAGGCAAAACTATAGAGAACACAAATACAAAGCCAAACGGCTGGCATGGGGAGAGAGATTTGATTGCAAAGGGGCAGAAGGGAACTTTCTCAGTTGATGAAAATGATTTATATACTGATTGTTGTAGTGGTTACACAATTATATATATTTGCCAAAGCTTTCCAAATTACATACTTCAAAAGGGTGAATTTTATTGCATAAGAGTTATACCTCCATAAGCCTGACAAAATAAAACAAAACACAACTATTTTTTAGAAAGACAAATCAGTTAGCATTATCTGCACAGTCACTCTAGATTTTGTTAGGCTGATAGTGACATAAATTGTCTAAGTTGCAGCTTCCTCTTCAATATACGAGTGAAGAAGGGGCTGGTATGGGAAGCATAATGAGAAAACACCAACTCTTCTTCTTTCCTTTTTTCTACCAGTAGATACATATTCTTATATTTAAATACTTCTACATGTTTTATGCTATGTATAACATAAAACTATTATCTAGTATTAACTAGTATCTTGTTTCTATATTAGGAATTTTAATAAATCATTAAACATATATTTACTATATATTTTCTATGAACCCCAGTTAATTTGTTTTAAAGAATATTCTATACAAGTTTTGAGATGGACTTTCAAAGTTCTCTTAAAGTATTCACTGTAGATTTTTTTGGCTTACATTTAATTTTAAAGTTGTTATATAATTTATTCTCAATGAAAAATGTTTTATATTTAGTTAGTAAGCCTTTTGAACATATTCACAAGTATATAAAAAATATGACCTTTGCAAAACAAACGATTGTCCTCAAAAGCTTTTGCCCAAATGGTATACTGCAGCCATAACAGCTGCCATTTAAACATCTTACGGAAAAAGGTCAAGCACTTACTGTAATTCATGTAGATGATGAGGGAAAGGAAACATAAAGTGCTTTTCTCTTCTTGAGTTGCCAACTTTTCCTTTTATAAAAGACTGCACAGAAATGATTTTTGTTCCATTTGTGTTTACGTTACAATTTACTATTATCTTTTTCTTTCTTTTTTTTAAGTCGTAGTCTATAATCATTCACCAAGTAGTTCTCTGGATGCAAAATCCAGATGGCCTGGCAGATGGAGCCTTGGAAGATTGGTTGAAATGTCCCAGACACATCCATCACTTAAACACTCCATAGGAAATTTGAATAAAACTAAAGATCTGAAATTCTATGGGCTGTAGAGGGTAGTCAGCTGTAAAGTTCATGTGCAAACACATGGTTGATTATGACTTCTTAAAGAACTCTTATTATATTGTGCTATTTCTGCATTACTTAATCATTTGACATTTAAAAAAATTCACCAAATCGTGATTGAAAGAAAACTTAAGCCAGATTTCTGACTTATTTCATGCTTTTGTATCTTGTATGTAGAAACTGGATTTAGAAATGAGGAAAATTCTTGCAAATCAACGTAAGGAGTCAGAGGTGCTCTTTTCTTGGACAGAAATGATGAGCTACTTTCTTTTCCACGTGGCCATGGTTAATCAGTACATCAGTTTATAGATTTTTTTTTTGTATTGTGTGTGAGGGCAGTTTTTCTCAAACATTCTTAAAAACGATGACCTAATCAGTCTCACCATTTACTAACTAGCGATTGTGTACTCACATTAAAAGACAAGCTATTGATACTGTATTTTTACATAATAGATGCTTTAGAGCTATTTGCTCATTCTCTTGCACTTATTATTTACATATGTGTTAAGATCCAGGATGATAGTAGTGAATGTCTAAGGATTGCAGTGGTCCCATGAGATGTACCCACATAAATTTAGATTTAAATTTGAAACAAATGAACAAACAAGAAGTTTTTTTTAAAAAAAAAAAAAAATTGATGACATTTTAGTGATTTTTCAAAAATACCCAACACTCAAATACCTATATTTTCAAATCCATGTAGTATTTCCTAGAAAAAAATGAATGGTTAAAAAATGTATAATATGAATGGAAAAGAGATTGCTTGAGAATATTTATACACAAACATCTGATGACTTTATCTTTAAAAGATTTTGAAGGTCATGGACAATTTGGCCCATACTTCATTTTTGAGATTTCTGGTTTTTATTCATGTACCAAACAATCCAGCTCAGTGCTTCTGAAATGTGGACTTGGTGGTGGTAAGAAGATATGTTTAGGCAGCTCACCGAATTGCAGAGGGATTTCAGGAGGGAATGCTTAGTTTTAAGCAGGCAGACTAGCAAGAAACAGTGTTTGACCTGGAATGCAATTTCAAATGCAGTCCTTTAGCTTACACAAAACAAAGAAGTGAATTAGAAGAATTAGAGAAGGGCATAACCTTGAGCATCACCGGAGCCCAGGATGACGAAGCCTTCTTGGAATCATTCCATTCCATCAAGATGAAGGGTCAAAATTTTATTGCATTTATTTATTAAGTGATTTTCTATTCATGTTGAGAGATAACTCAATTCATTTTAGTGACACAATGTCTCCTTTTAAATATTTTTAAAATTAAGTAGCAATATAGAATATATTTCATAAATGTGAGCACAGGTAGTAACAGGTAAGGCAGAAATGTGGAAGTGGCATGATGAAAGTTTTGAGGTCGCTGCTCTGATGAGATAAGGCTCCTCTCCCATCTCTGGACTCACACTTTTCCATCTCTGTGTGCCACCTCTTCCTAGTTCCTGTGGACGAAACGGTTGGGCTTCTCTACTTAGTGAACTTCTGGTCCATTTTGAAATGTCCCTAGAGTCTTTTCTAAAGACTTCAATTCAAATATCTCAGGAGTCCTTTCTGAGGTTCCTCCAAGATCCATATAGACTGGCTCAGTAACTTCTCTACTGGCATATACATCATTTTTCCCTTTCTTATCATTTAAGAGAAAGCTGAGCAATAAGAGTATAAAATAAATAAACCCCTCCCTCACAATATTACTAACTTGGTAAAACTATTTTAATTTTTATATCTCTTTCTCCTTGTATCTGAATCTGAATCCGAAAAGGATTATATTCAGTTAGATACCTGTTTTAAGTCAGTCCTACAATATTGTGGCTTCGCATGGGCCATCGTTTGTTTATCTCTCTTCAGTGTCTACCATGGTACTTAATGCAGAACCACCTAACAAATTAATATTGCCCTGATCTAATTAGTAATGTATAAAACTAAAACTATCTCCATTTTAGAGACTGTTCTCATTTTTCTTGCTATTTCTCTGACTTGCTCTTTTAAGCCTTTCCCTTTTGAAAAGAAAAAACCACCTACACGTACTTTTGGTCTCTGATATCTGGGGTCCGATTGAAGGTTGAGATATTATTAGCCTGAGTGGTTAAAAAAAAGAACTTGAATTTTATGTCACACTTTTTTCCCCCAAGAAATTTAAATAATGCTTGATTGTACTGATGCTTCATTGTTGAGAATTGCCATAAAACCAACTAGCATGATTGTAAGAAGAGAATGCACAGACATTAAAAAAAAGACTGAGAAATTACATGATGATTCCATGGAAGAAGCCAGAGGCCAGTTACTCTTGCTTTAAGGCTAACAGTGGTTTGAGAAAATGGAAGTCCTTCTCACTTATTTATCATGTACTTTATTCTGTATTAGAACTTACTCCTATATTTGGAAGTATTTTGTGATAACACAAGTTATGCTTTGTGGCAGATCAATGTAAAATAATTTTTAATCTTGCAATAGTAATAATATAAACATGATTTGGGCAATCATGAATATCTATGAGCTTCTATGAGCTTCTTCATTTGTAAAGAATAGAAATAGCAGAATTTCATAGCTATTATAATAAGCATAAAGTCTCTAATGTAGATGACTCTATAAATGACAAATTAAATGGCTAAGAATGTTATTTACAAATAGGCATATGAATTGTGTATCTCTGTCATTAAAAATGACACACTAACGTTTTACTATTCTCAGGATGATTTGCTGCATGCAGTAACTTCAATTTTCTATGTCAAGACTTATTGTGGTCATGAAATAGCTGTGATATGAAAATATGTGTTTGAGACGTAAATAATTAGTATGTGTATCTACTAGGTGAAAATGAATATGAAGCCTGAACTCTCTAAATCAGTTTCCTTATTGATATGGCTTGGCTCTATGTCCCCTCCCAAATCTCATCTTGAATTGTAATCCCCATAATCCTCCCCATGTTGAGGGAGGAACCAGGTGGGAAATGATTGGATCATGAGGATATTTTCCCCCATGCTGATCTCCTGATTGTGAGTGGGTTCTCACGAGATCTGATGGTTTTATAAGGCAGTTTTCCTTACTCTTGCTCGCTCGCTGTCACCTGCTGCCATGTAAGACGTGCCTCTTCCCCTTCTGCCATGATTGTAAGTTTCCTGAGGCCTCCCTAGGCATGCAGAACTGTGAGTCAGTTAAACCTCTTTTCTTTATAGATTACCCAGCCTTGGGTATGTATTTATAGTAGTGTGAAAACGGACTAATACACTTATCTTTAAATTTAGACAATAACAATTATCTCCTGAGCTGGTTTACACTTGTCACTCTAAAAGTGTCATCTCACACTTTTAGCGCCTGGGCCACAATATCATAGCACCTGATCCACAACATGATGACCCACAACATCATAGCACCTGGGCACTCGACATCGAAAGTTTGCAAGCCCCATCAAGACCTACTAAATCAGACACTCTGGGTGTGAGACCTTGCAAGCAGTCTGTGTTTAAAGAAACAAAACCCTTCAGGTACCTTTGATGCACATTAAAGTTTGAGGACCACTTGTGGTAACTGGTTTGACACACCATTATATATTGCATTTCTACCTTATAGCTACAATAGATAAAAATAACCTCAAGAGACTGTATAGTATATATAGTATACATATACTAGTAATATAGTATATAGTGTAATGTACTATATACTCTATTATATATAGTATATTACTACATATATATATATACACATACACACACATGCAGGAAATCATCCTGAAAATAGTAAAATAGTGTGTCATTTATATATAGTATATATATACTATAAGCTATATAAATTATAGCTTATAGTATAGTATATATGTAGTACATATATAGTATATATAATATAGTACATATATATGTAGATGTAGTGTATACATATACATCTATGTAGTACATATATAGTATATACCGTATATTTATATATAGTATATATATACTAGTAATATTATATATAGTATTGTACTAGTAATATAGTATATAGTCTCATGCACTATATAGTGTATGTAGTATATAGTATTACTATATACTATATAGATATATGTATAGAATATACTAAATATAGTATGTAGTAGTATATAGTACAGTATATAGGATAATATACCAGTATATAGTATATAGTATAACACACATATAATAGGTATGTGTACATCTCTATTATATGCATATGCATATATACATAAGTATATACTAGGTATGCATATCTGTATATAATATGAATATACATATGTACATACATATTATATACATATATACATATGTATATACATGTATATAATATTGGAGTGTACACCATATACTATAGGTACTACATATACTATATACTATATGTATAAACACATGTATACAGTATTATACATGTAATATGCGTATAGATGTATATATACATGTATATAAAATTGGGTATATACATGTATATAAAATTATAATATACACTATATAGTAATATAGTAATACAGTCAAATATACCATACACACTACATAGTAATATAGTATAATAGTTTATAGTGTACACTATATAGTGTGTATATATTACTGTATAGTGTAATATAGTATAACAGTTTATAGTATACACTACATAGTGTTTATACTATATTACTATATAGTGTATACTCAAATAGAGTCCTTCAGTGTTTATTTTTCCTTGTGAAGTTTTGAAGCATATATAAGAAAGGTCAAATCAAAGTAAATCACTATATCTGATTATCCAGAGATTTTATTCTAAATATCTGGAAGGAGCTAGCATAGACTACATGGAAGTTTTTATTTTCCCACTCCTAAGAAAGCTCACATAGCCTCAAACCAAGCACTTTCCTTTCCATGCCATGAGAATAATCAAACTGTCGACATCATGGGGTTGCTATGAGAATTAAATAAAAAGATGTAAGTAAAGAATTTAGCCCGGAGCCCTAATGCCTGTCACATAGTGATTGCTCCACAGTGTTAGGCATTTACAGAGGAAGAGCCTGCTTACTCCAGCTTCCACACCACGGGTGGCCTAGGTCACCCAGACCTTCCCAGACTAGTGGCTGCAAGCTTCACAGCCACATGGTAGAGAAGAGGCCCTTCAAAAGGGGCCAGAAGACAAAAAGCTTAGATTACATGAAAGAATTCTAATCCTCTTACCTCTCATGCACGATGGTGAAAAAAGAGCTATTAATAGAAGAAGAAATTAAGAAGATGGGGTAAAAGAGAGAAAGAGACGGAGATGGGGAAGAGAGAGAGGGAGACTCTGAAGGAGCAAACCAGCCTTGCTACATCATCAGTCCCATAGATGGAGGAACACTGTAAGCCACAACACACTAAGCTAATATTTTAGTTTAAAAAAAGTGTTTCACATACAGAAAGTAGACTGAGATCTTCTCTTCAAATCAGGCCCTTCCGGTTCTTCCTCCTTTTCCTAGCTTTGATGTAAGAGGGGCTGGAGTGAGGGGAGGCCAACAGGAGGGGAAGTAAGGAGCACAAAGAAGCCTCTGGCTGCCTGGAAGGCCACAGCACTGATGGTAATGCTCTCTTGAAGAGCTTAATAGGAGAGGCAGTCATTAACATAAGAAGCACAACCCAGTGACTGGGTTATCGTTATGGCAGAACATTAGAATTGCCAGCTTTCCGGGCCGGGTGTGATGGAGTGGTATTAGGAAAATCAGGGCTGGGTGCAGTGGCTCACACCTGTAATCCCAGCACTTTGGGAGGCCAAGGCGGGCAGATCACTTGAGGTCAGGGGTTCCAGACCAACCTGACCAACATAGTGAAACCCCGTCTCTACTAAAAATCCAAAAATTAGCTGGGCGTGGTGGCACGTGCCTGTAATCCCAGCTACTTGGGAGGCTGAGGCAGGAGAATTGCTTGAACCCGAGATCGCGCCATTGCACTCCAGTCTGGGCAACAAGAGTGAAACTCCTTCTCAAAACAACAACAACAACAAAAAACCAAAAAACAAACAAAAAAACAGAAAATCAGAGTGCCAGAGCTCCCTTGCATGTTAAACAATATTCCAACTCTCTCTGAGACCTGGCTGTGGCTGCTGAGTTGCTTCCTGATCTTTCTCATCTTTCTCCTGTCATCCCCGTCTTTACATTAACCTCTCATTTACTGAGGCGTAAGCCAAAGCTGCTGTTCAAAGGTATAATTTGTTCTTATTTGGGGAAGTTTCAGTTTTTCTCCTAAGGCCTTTCAACTGATTAAAGCAGTCCCACCTGTATTATATAGGATAATCTTCCTTACACAAAGTAACAGATTATAGACTTTACTGACAACTGTAAAATGCCTTCATGGCAACACCTGGATTAATGTTTGACTGAATGATCAAAGACTATAGACTAGCAAAGTTGACACATAAAACTGACCATCACACCACCCAATACTTTTAATGTTTCCTAGTTGCCCTGAAAATATACTGGCCAAAGCCTTATTATAGTGTCATGGAAATGATCTTCCCACCACAGCCAGTGCTTCCCTCTTGAGCATTTATCACAACCAAAATTGAACTTCAACTCATGCATCTTGTTTGTGCTTCCTTTTCTTTATAGGAACTCCTTTTTCTTTTCCACTTGGAGTGTCTTTACCCTTCCCTATTCCTATTGTTTATCTCCTAGTGTCCTTTTAGATTTAAATGTCACTTCTCAGGATGCCTTTGGGTGTACTGTGCCTCCAGGACTCCTACAAAACTTTGTGCTAGTCCCTATAATAGTGTTCATCCAATTGTATTTATTTATTTTGAGATGGAGTCTTGCTCTGTAGCCCAGGCTGGAGTGCGGTGATGCCACCTCAGCTCACTGCAATCTCCACCCCTGGGTTCAAGTGATTCTCTTGCCTCAGCCTCCCAAGTAGCTGGGACTCATCCTATTGTATTTTAATACCTTGTTTCCTTACTTGTCTCACAATTCAACAGTAAAACTATATGATTACAGACTACATCTTATCTCTAGATGTATTTGTAGTGCCTAGAGTCTCATATATAGTTAATATTTATTAGATATTTATTCTATGATGGAGTAAATAAATCATACAAGTTAATGTCCAGAATTAAAAGCATACAAGTTATATCAAATGATTATATTTCCCAGTTTGAGCTGATATTTTGTACTTGTGTCAGGGTAACTTCCAGTTATAACAAGCCTTGATCATACTCACAGTAGGAGATACAATGTTGATCAGTTAATAAAGAAAATTATAAAAATCATTTTTATAGATCTGAAGAACTAGATCAATCTAGTGCTCCCTTAGAAGGCAATGAATAGTAGATACATAAATGTTAGCATTATTGCAATTCGGATGTATGTCTTAGTTTGTGTTGCTGTGACCAAATACCTGAGATTTGGTAATTTATAAATAACAGAAATTTATCTCTCACAGTTCTATAGGCTGGAAGTCCAAGATCAAAGTGCTGGCAAGTTCCATGTCTGGCAAGGTCTCTGCTTTCAGGATGATGCCTTGTTGCTGCATCCTCCAGAGGGAATGAATACTGTGTCCTCATGGCGAAAGGTTCAGAAGGCTCAGAAGGGCACAAAGGGCCCAGCTAGTTCCCTCCAGCCCTTTAATAAGGCGCTAATCTCATTCGTAAGAGCGGAGCCCTCACGGCCTACTCACCTTCTAAAGGCCCCACTTCTTAACACTGCTGCACTAGGGATTTAAGTTTCAACATGAATTTTGGAAAGGACACAAACATTCAAAGGACAGCAATGATGTTTGCAAATCACTCCAAACATTTACTCGTGCTATTTTTTTTTTTTTTTTTTTTTGAGACGGAGTCTCGCTGTCGCTCAGGATAGAGTGCAGTGGCGAGATCTCGGCTCACTGCAGGCTCCGCCTCCCGGGATCACGCCATTCTCCTGCCTCAGCCTCCCGAGCAGCTGGGACTACAGACGCCCGCCACCACGCCCGGCTAATTTTTTGTATTTTTAATAGAGACGGGGTTTCACCATGTTAGCCAGGATGGTCTCGATCTCCTGACCTCGTGATCCGCCCGCCTCGGCCTCCCAAAGTGCTGGGATGACAGGCGTGAGCCACCGCGCCCGGCCTACTCGTGCTATTGTTATCTGGCAAAATGAATTGACAATTTTATATATCAGAACTGTATATAAAGCAGACAGAATATATGTTCTCATGTTACTAAGCGGTAATACCAGTATTAGAACAGAAATATCGTATTTCTATTTTAATTATTTGGGGGAAATTTAATTTAAAGACCCCAAAGCAAATTGAAAAAAAAAATCTTACGTTGAAACAATTCAACAAATATTTATTGAACACAATTCATGTACAAAGCACTGTTAGGGGCTTGGACCTAAAAAGACATATAAATTGTGTTTTCTCATAATTACACTATTTTCTTTCTTATTTTTCTCTTGAATTTTGAAAAAATGAGTTAAAATACCCTCATCTGGTTTTTCCTAGAAACCATTATATAAAAAATGTCATGCTTAAGAATTTTGTTTTTTAACTGAAGAAGCAAAGCCTTACTGTTTCCTTGAAAACAGCTGATGTGATAAAGTGCTATTTCACTTTATTTTGTAAAATGATGCCCTTTCTAAACATAAAATATAAAATCTTATCACATGTTTAAAAAGAGCTTATGAAGCTGAAATAAAGTCACCAAATTGTATGTCCAACCCTGTAAATTGATTCTGAAGAAAAAAATCCACATTTAATTAGAACCATCTCTAATTATATCTCAGCCTCCATGTCTCCAAGAAAGGGATGTCAGCTAAGCTAGTGAGGTAAAAAAGGAGAGCTCTGGTGGGATTTATGAGATCTGCCCTTAAGCACTAGGCTGTTTTAGAGCCTGACACTTCCTGATCCTCTCTCTGCCAGGCCTATACCAGGGGAAATTGACTGAGTAATTGATCATATTTTCTGGTTCCTGAAAGATAACTGTAAAAGAATCAGGGGTTAATATAGTAAGGTTTGATATATAATTCTCCTGGGTCAAATATCTGTATATGCTATCTGTTGTCATCTGAGGCATTTAAATTATTTTACCTGTCTCAGTTTTTATTCTATAAAATGATTTATTAATCGTATAAATTATCTGGTTTGTTATTGTGCAAATGAATGTAAAGAATGGTATGTATAGTAGACATTCATTACATCGTAAATATTTTATTTATTAGTATTTAAATAAGAACTCAGCAAACAGTTGTTAAGAGAAGAGAGAAAGGGAAAAGAATACTCTTTGGTTAGCTAAATAGCCAATGCAGGCAATGCATTGTATGGTTTATACATGTTTCATTTAATCTTCATAGAAACAGCATAATAGGTACATTATTATTCTAAATACATGGATGAAGAAATGAAATACAAATTAAGTGACTTTCTCAAGGTCATAGGTAGTAAATGGTGGAGTCAAGATTCAAATTCAAATGTTTCACTGTGAATCCTGTTACTTCTTTTATACCTTTACAAGTCTTTCTGACTTTTTTTCTATTTGTCTTCATTAATTACCTTTTCAGCCTGTCTAATCAACCTGTAATTTTTAATTTTTTAAAAAAATTTTCACAACTTTTAAAATATTTCAAAGATTCATCCTTGTTTCATTGCTAAATCTAGTTGTTTCTGTATCATGATCTTATTTTGTGTTTGGCATAAGTTTATCTCTCTAAACAATTTACATATACTTCTAAAGGTTCTGTCTGATTTCTCTTTTGAGTTTCTCAGTTCAATTATCTTCTATTTGGGTCTCTAATCAATCTTTCTTGGTGTTAGACTTGCTCCAATTTTTATGGCATTTGTTTATGACTTGGGTTTCTATGAAAAATATCCTGTGAAAATGACAAGTTCTTCACACTGTGGAGATCTCTGGTTGGGGGCAGTTTTAGAGGGTTGTTTCTTGGGGTTTCTATCCAACCTGGGTTTTGTAAATGTGGTTCAAATACATGTATTCTAAAAAATGCTGTGTTCAGATTTCTATTCAGTCATTCAGTTTCCACAGATGGCCTTCATGCCAAAGATCTGTACCAGCTGGTAAAAAATTTCCCATGACTATTTGTGGGCAAGTTAACATTTTTCCAGGTTTTATTTTAATGAAAGGATCCCCATCCTGGCTTTCTGATACCAAATTTTATCCCATTGCTGGCATCAAAACTCCAGTTCTTGGATTTATATGTGGTTCAAAGACCTTGGCAGCTAGCCACAGGGTTTCAAATATTACCTTTAAGGCTGTGGGTTTTCTTTTTCTCCTTTTGGCACTTAGATATTTTGCTTTCTTGCCTTTGAGCTCAGAAAGGATTTTAGTTCTTTAGATTCATTTTACTGAGCATTTGTTTTGCATACAGAGTGAAGAGTGGTTATATTTCCAAATGTATTGTTTTGTCTAACTTCCTCCCCAAATATTTGTAAGGGTCATTTATATGCAGGATGAGCATATCATTTCTCATCCAAATTTTTGAGGGAAGCTGGGCACTATTAATAATTATACTGGGACAATAGAACTGTTGGTCAGGGTAAATGGTCATTCTCACTCTATGGAAATGAATATATTAAAACATTCAAAGAGAATAGGTTTGAGAGGAAGTCTTAATTGGTCTACTCATTGGAATTGCAGGAAAAACGGGGAAACTGGGAAATTTGAAGGAAAGGTTACTTTGTGGGCATTTAGGGATTGAGGCTTCCTGGTAATTCTAACAGTTCATATGCAGTCTGTGTACTCCCTGAAAACTAATGCTATAATATAGTAGCTTCTGTTCATTAAACTCCTTAATACAAATCTGTGCTAAGGAAATTGGGAAAAAATGGTCTACAGGGTAAGATGAGTACTATTTGCTTCAATGTAGTTACTATTCCCCAGTTTCCCATTTAGCAAATAAAGTGTGAACTTCATAAAAAAATTTAATGGGTCCTTTATCACAGCTGCAGGCTGCTTGGAAGACACCAATTCACACAAAAATTGAAAGGATATAAAAACAGCATGATTTTAGAATTTTTATACTGGTACTCTACATCGATTGCTCTGAATAACAATTTCCCTTGTCTTTCAATGAGATGCAAATTATATAGAATATTTTTTAAAACCCCGTCTGCTGATAGGCTTATCTATCTATTCATTTATTTATATGTAACAAACCTCATTTCTTCAAAGAATTTGCAGTAGAAGTAATTATACTGGCCAGGTATCCAGCAGAATTATAGTGAGGGAAACCATTAAATGTTGTTTTTGCCACATGGAATTTTAGAATTGGTGAGACCTTACAGATTATATTATTTTTTGTGACCTTAATTAGGCAATCTGACTATTCATCATTATTTGAGGCCCTGAGAAAATTTTGCCTTCTATAATCAGCAGGACTTTTATGTTTTCCACTTACCACAGCTGGTCTTATAGGTCATTTTCAGTAGCTTGGCCTACTAATAAGTTTCAGTAATTACAATGTTAGCGTCTCTACAAGATGAGGAAGTTCTCAGCATTTGTAATATGATTTTATACACCTGAACAGCATGGAACAACTTGAGACACTGGAGGAGGGTTCATTATGAGACCTTAAATCAAAGAGTGAGCTGTACATCAGCCCAGTCAAGCTTGTTTGGCAGCTACAGACCTGAATCTTCATGAATTGGGGATGTTTGTTCCTCTGCCTGGGAAGTGTGTATTCTTCTTCACATCCCTGCACCCAAATCCACTGACAAGTCTATGTATCCTGCAAAAGCCAGTTTCTCTGTAGCTCAGTGTATTAGTCCATTTTCATGCTGCTATGAAGAAATACCCAAGACTGGGTAACTTATAAAGAAAAGGAGATTTAATGGACTCACAGTTCCACATGGCTGGGGAAGCCTTAAATCATGGCTGAAGGCAAAGAAGGAGCAAAGGCATGTCTCACATGACTGCAGACAAGAGAGTGTTCAGGGGAACTGCCCTTTATCAAACCATCAGGTCTTGTGAGACTTATTCACTATCATGGAACAGCATGGGAAAAGCCCACCCCTGTGATTCAATTAACTCCCACTGGGTCCCTCCCACGATATGTGGGATTATGGGAGCTACAATTCAAGATGAGATTTGAGTGGGGACACAGCCAAACCATATCACTCAGCAATTCTATATTTCATAACATATTTTTGAGAAATAATCCCAAATGTGAAAAAAAATTCTGAACAAAGATGTTCCTCTCTGAATTATTTAAAATAGCCAAATATTAAAAATCAACAAATTATGGGAGGATGTTTATGTAAATTATGTCCCAACATGCCAAATTAAATGTAGAAACAAAAACAAGGAAAAACATGTCATGGGAACACTGGAAAGACTTCAGATGATTTAAATTTTTCTAATATGCTTTTAGAATTTTCTGTGACATGTATGGATTGCTCTTTGATTAAAAAGAAGTTTCTGAAAAAAATGATGCTTACAATACTATATGATAAGATAAACACTTATGGCATAGTGTTATTTTGAAACATTTTATATACACCTTGAATTTTGCTGCATAAAATATAAGCCCCCTTTGCACTAAAAACATGGAACCAAAATGTTAATAAAGATTGTATTTTCTTATTTCTTCTTACATTGATGTATTTTCCAACTTTGTAATGAGTTTTGATTATTTTTGTGATTTGAAAAACTCACAAAATTTACATTTTTTTAAGTTTTAAATTTTTATTTTAAGTAATGGGATACCTGTGCAGAATGTGCAGGTTTGTTACGTAGATAAACATGTGGCATGGTGGTTTGCTGCACCTATCAACCCATCACCTAAGTAATAAACCCAGCATGCATTAGCTATTTTTCCTAATGCTCTCCCTCCCTCCACCCCACTCCCCTACAGACCCCAGTGTGTGTTGTTCCCCTCTCTGTGACCATGTGTTCTCATTGTTCAGCTCCCACTTTTAAGTCAGAACACGCTGTGTTTGGTTTTCTGTTCCTGCATTAGTTTGCTGAGGATAATTGTTTCCAGCTGCATCCATGTCCCTGCAAAGGACATGATCTTGTTCCTTTTTATGACTGTATAGTATTCCATGGTGCATATGTACCACATTTTCTTTATCCAGTTTATCATTAATGGGCATATGAGTTGATGCTATGTCTTTGCTATAGTGAATAGTGTTGTAATGAACATAGGTGTGCATATATCTTTGTAATGGAATGATTTATATTCCTTTTGGTATATACCCAGTAATGGGATTGCTGGGTTTACAGAGTGGGAGAAAATTTTTACAAAATTTATTTAAAAAAAAAAAAGATTCAGCCCAAGTGCTTCTTCCTCTGTGAAACCTTTCCCTAGAATTATGTATGGCTCCATCCACTCTGATCTATCTCACGCCTGTTTAAACATCATTCATCATATTGTATTTTGATGCTTTTAAGCCCCCAGATTTGATATGTCAGGATGGGCTTTCTGTCTTGTTCACTATTGAATCTTCAGCATCTAGATATTGCTTGGTATGGTAGATGCTTCCGTATAAAATGGATGAACACTGAATAACGTTGAAACAAAAAGCCCTGTTATTCAGCCCTCCATTTTTCAATGGTTGGCCTTGTGGACAAGTCTTACACAAATAACTTCTTTTTGTTTCGTGGTTGTATCTTATTTATTCACAGAGTTATGGGTTATGGTTGACAATGAAAAACTGAGAATTGAAAGCTCAAAAGGCACAGTTATCCTGGCTCCTGACATTAATCCTTAGTCAAAAGTGATAATATTTAAAATATGTTAAAATATTTAAAACAAATATAAGTATGTATTTATTTTTATGTGAAAATCACTAGCAGCTTAAAAACTATCATTTTAATGGCTTAGAAAGTAATCAATAACTATAAAATAGCTTTTTAGACATTTTTCTGTAAAAAGATTTAAAATTAGACATTAATTTTTTGATACTGCCTTACTGCCCTTTTAAGATACCCTACAATGCTTTTAAAATAGCTCACATTTATCTTTGTCTTTATGAATAATAAATTTGAATTCCTACTTTGAAATAAAGACAATTTATAGGTATATAGAACTTATTGTTAAGGCCTATAGTGGTCCTAATTTGTGTTTGAGACGGAGTCTCACTCTGTCTCCCAGGCTGGAGTTCAGTGGCATGATCTCAGCTCGCTGCAACCTCCACCTCCCAGGTTCAAGCAATTCTTGTGCCTCAGCCTCTCAAGTAGCTGGGATTAGCGACGTGTGCCACCACACCAGGCTAATTTTTGTATTTTTAGTAGAGATGGGGTTTCGCCATGCTGGCCAGGCTGGTCTTAAACTCCTGACCTCAGGTAATCTGCCCACCTCAGCTTTCCAAAGTGCTGGGATTACAGGTGTGAGCCACCATGCCTAATGGTTCTAATTTTTAATTTGAAAATAATTTATTATTTTTGTGAACATAATTTACATGAAGACACTAATTCATGGACTTATCTATGTTTTTATTGCTTTTTTATGCTTGAAAACATGTTCCCTACTTGAAATCAGGGACATGTAGTCCTTCATCTCCTTTGCCTATCCACTCATCGTGGATGCCGAATATTGGACACCAGATAGACTATAACAAAACAAACAGTACTTCCATCTTCTACGCAGAAACCAGTGTGATTTAAGCCTCTCCTTTGGAGGAAAGTATATATTACTTAGATGTACAGGGGGTTCTTCCGTGAAAAAGTGTCTTGAGAAAGAGGTCCATAAGATGAAAGAGAAAGAAGAGAAATCTAGGTATCATAATTCAAAGTCTTAAAAACATTTAAAAATGTAACTAGGACTGTTCCTGGATCAATGTCTAGGTTTCTACTAAGGAGGGTCCTTGACATCCAATAAATCATTTGTATAGGGTTGTGAAGAGAGGCTATCCAAGAACTTTAGTAAAAGAACCTTATATTTTTCAGTTAGCTAGCACTAGGAACTGCTTATTCAATAGGACTTAATTACCAGCTAACTGTTTTCTTTTAGTAAATAATTGTCACTAGGAATCATGCTAACCATCTTAGATCAATGAATGAGTGTCTGAAATGGAATAAAACCATAAGTAGTAATTTTGTGAAAAATTTAAAACAGCTAAAATACCATAATAACACTGCAGTTTCCTGAAGATTTATAGAAATGGAGAAACCAATATGAAATATACCTCTAAAATATTTGACTGCATTTGAATAACAGGCAATATTCATACTGATGTAAATCACCTCAAACCACCAAGCAATATCAATAAACAAACAGGTGTTTTCTAAACAGGATAATTTGGTTTCTCTGTATAAATCTTCTTTGTAATTTTAAACCAAGTGATCCAAATAGGTCTATAAAGTATGTAGATTAATTTGATCATGGAATGACAGAGAATGAATCAGATCAATTTCAGACATTATCACAGGCAAATATGAGGGAGTAAGACCCAAAGTCACCCGACAGCCAGACTGAGTCTCGTTACTGTGAATATGGAGACATTTTCTTGTTGTTATAATATTTATTACATTTCTCTTTAGGAGATCGATGAAATTTACTCTTATTGTGAGAGTGCGATTAGCCTAAATGAAGAGATCATCACATAAGAAAGTTGATATAATAATATCAAAGTCTTGATAAAAATAGCCTATTTAAACCATCTTTGGGATGGAAATATTAAATTTCTTCATCTTTTATAATTGTTCATTTTAAAATGACATTTCTTATAAGACAAACTTATTTGGACATTTATAATGAAAATATGCCAGAGATATATCTTACCTTTCTGAATAATTTAAAACAAAAAGATAAGCTATTTCAAAGCAAATATAATCTTTCATTTGGTGAAGCAAGAATAATTAAATTCATTTTATAGTCAAAACACTTTAAAAAATGTTAGTGTACTGTGTACAGATTTTAGTGTAATTGACAATTTCACCTTTTTAATTATAGTGTCAATCATTATTTGCAAAATGTACTTTTAATCTTTTTCTGAGTTTTGATTAGGCTTTGAAAGTCTTTGCTTAGACTATAGCTTGGAAGTTTTACCTATATTCATCTAATTGATTCAATGTTTTATGAAATATAAGGAATCCAGAAATGAATCATTTTATCTTGATATTTCATTATACATCTTAGAATATGGGACACAAGGCAGTTAAGTGGTAAGATTTTCACATAGGGATAATTTTGTTTGTCTTTCTATTAAACATTATTTATCATTCTTACTCAAGCTTTTATTTGTTCACTCAGTAAATACCTATAAACTATTTTTAGCATAGCAATGTGATAAAGATCACTGAAGGAACACTAAAAAATGAGAAAAGGTGCTTTATGAGAAGGGTCTTTGCCTCCTACAAGCAAGGAAAGGAAAATCAGATGTACTGAATACCCATTATATGATGGCTATAATGCCCAGCATCTTACATAGACTATCAATTCTCAGCCCTTATTTCTGTAGAAGAGATCTAAATGGGGATGGAGCTGAGACTCAGATAGATCTAGTTTGTGGAGACACTTGCTAAATTCCTGCTTGTATCTGTTAATTTACATGGATGGATGCGAGACTGAAGGTAAAACAATACAAAATAAAAACTAAAAAACTGTGTCCTTAATCTGAGTTGAGGCACCCCAGCTACGTCTGAAAAAAGATTTGTGGTTGTAGTGGTAGATATAGGAGAGCACACATAGAATCCTGACATTTTCTGGCTTGAGGCCTTGCTTTAAATTAATAAGGAATTGTTTCATGGCCAGTAGCTTCAGCAATAAGGTCTCATGGCTGTAAGGAAATAGTGGTTGTGGTCATAGGGAAGCCAGTGATATCTCAATTCATCTCATCATCCTATTCACGATGACATGAATATATGTAGGGAAAACCCAATAGCTCAGCATTGAGACCCTCACAGATGTATGTTCATATAGGGTCAGACATATTCAACTTATTACTTGAATGGCTTAGTCAGAAAACAGCCAAGCTATGACAGCACCATTAGAATCCATTAGAATTAATGTCAAACTCTGGGGTAGCAGAGAACCATGGCAATGGACAAACACAGAGCTGAAGAGTCTAAATGGACTGCATGGCAGATCTTGGAATCGCAGAGGCCACATTGATCCATGAGTGCAGGTAAGACTGCCTTGAAGAATTCATGGAGCTGTTGGAGACAGCCAGGAAATCCTGAGAAATGGAGAATGAGGAGGTGGAAATAGGCCTACACTTCATGAAATTTGCTTTTAATTCTGCATATTAAATGTTATACCCAGAAGCTTGTGAGGTAGAGGAAAATTCAGGCTACATATGTATGCATGTAGATGTATATTTTAAAATTCTCTATCTTGTTTCAAAATGGTGGAACATTTTGTATGTTTGAAATTACCAGTGACAGAGTTTATTATTACCAATGATAGAGTTACAATGATAAATTACCAATGATAGAGTTTATTAATATTTTAAGTAATAAAGATAAGGAAAGAGAAAATAAGTTTAGGCAGAAAATAAGATTCAAAAAGATAAAGCACATGACTAAAAAACAAAAGCACAAAGTAAAGGCAGAGCTGGGATTTAAATTCATGATGTCTACCTCCCAAAGTCGATTCTATAATATCAATGGAGACTACAGACATAATTTGTTTGAAGTTATTTCTGGATGAGAGATTATGAGGTAGGGTGGAAGAAATGAAGGACCTTCTGTGTGAATTCCTAAGGTGCACTGATGTAAAAGTGCAAAGGTTTTCTGCCTTTTTTTTCTGAATGTAAAATAATTTTTTCTGAATTTTTGTTCTTTATAAAAATCATGTTTAATTTTATGATTCAATGTTAATTTTATACAAACTGTCTATAAAACAACTTCTGGATTTCATAAGTATCTATGAGTTTTCTTTATATGATTTAAACATAGTACTTCACAATCCAAATCAACATGTTATGTTATTGAAATGCTGGAACATTAGACCATTTTGGTATATGCATGCAATATCCTAATACGTTTCATTCTTATGCTTATATAATTAAAATAGATGCAAAACAAATAAGTAAAGATTTTGTGCCAGTTTGCCCAAAAAGTAGATCTATTAATAATAGCAAGAATATTTTAAAACTGAAACATAAAAATTTGGACCATCTAGTATAGTGAAACAAGATAGTATAGAACAGAATAAAAATGTTTTTATAACCAGCCAGGTTTTACAATAGATACAGTAGAAGAAAAGCCATTTCTATGTGATTATCACAGATGGAAGATATACTGTTTGGCTTTACAGATGAAAGTTTATATATAGTAGCATTAAAAAAGTTACTTTAGATTATATTTTAAGCCAAAGTTAAGGTTGAAGCAATAGTGTAATTGAAAATGCATAGACTTTGAATGTAGACATCTCCAACTAAGAGTAGTACATCACTTATTTACCAACTGTGATACCAGATAAGTTACTGAAATCTTCTGCCCCTCAATTTTATTATCTGTAAATGGATGTCATAATACTGTCGTTGTTGGATTGTACTAAGGATGGAATGGGATGATGTATGGAAAGCAGCAAGTCCATGGTGTGACACCTGGATAGGAACTCAATAAATCATGGGAATTATGTGTTAAATGAAATAAATTTACCAAATTAATCTTTCTGCAACAGATATAATTTTCTCCTATCTCTAGCTGTTCACATATATGAATCTCATTATACTAAGTGAAAGAGGCCAGATATGAAGGTTACATATCATATGCTTCCATTGATATACTATCCTGGAAAAGGCAAAACTACAGAGATGGAGAAAGGTAAATGTTTATTAGAAGCTGATGGTGGGGGTAGGAGCTAACAACAGAGAACCACAGGGAAATTTTGGGAGGCGATGAAACTATTCTACACCTTGATTGTGCTGGTGTTTACATGACTTGATTTGTGTGCCAGAATGACAGAGTATACTTTAAATAGCTTGATTCATTGCATGTAAGGTATACCTTAATAAAAATAATTTTTAAAATTGAAAAGAAGAAAGCACCCAATTGCTGTTAATTAGATAGTTGATGAAATCATGTTCCAGAAGAGAATCAAAGGCATATTCAGAAAAAGCAAATAATTGGTGGAATTTTCATTTGCAAATTTGGTGCTTAGACCTAGTGTTTGTTGCTTAAAAGCTCAGAGGGAACACAAAGCATATTCGTAAAACTTCTCAATGAGATCAAGTTGAAAAGCAAGTAATAAAAGTAACAATCAACAAAATACAAGATGAGAAATTGAAGTAGCATTGGAAAAGGATAAAAGGAAAATACATTTAAAGATGTAGGAGGCATGTATCCACAGGAGGCAAATGCTGGTTGTGTTCAAGACTTTCAGAAATAAGATAAGTCTACAACAAGAATATATAAGCAATATGAGTATAATACATATTGAGAGGTCTTCATGAACATATAGCTACCGGAAAGCAGCGATTATGAAAATGCTGGATCACAAATTCTGTACAAACCTATTAAGGGAATTTGTGCTGTTCATCAAAGTACACTTTTTAAGCATTTGAAGGGTTAGACTGATCTACTCTTTCTCTTTTTATCACAATGAAAACCACACACAAATAGCTCTAAATCATAGCCTAAATTATGACTTCTGGATATTTTTAAGGGGCAATCAGGGTGGTATGGCATAGAGGGAGGTGGAATAGTCTTGTAGGAGGCAGAGAGTGGAGGTTAAGAGCAAAAGCTTTTGAGTCAAAGAGATGGAATATTCGACAGTTTTGTAAAAATTCAACACGTCTCAGAGTATTAGACATAGTGGCACAAAATTAGGACATAAGTAACTGTGGCTTTGGTGGACATGGGAAAGTGCTTTCAGATCATTGAAGAAAGTGAAACTGATTTAGGGTATAAGCTGGTGATTCTGAAATTTATTGCCGTGTAAGTGCTAATGACTGTGGCAAAGACACTGAGACAGACAGTTCCTGGGAGATCAGGTGATGGGTAGATTCTTTCTGACAGGTGACTTTGGGTCAAGGACTCCTCAGCACTCAGGCTGAATTTCCTTTAAAACTGCTCTGCAGTCTAAGATGTTTATACCCAAGCTTCCTTTCTCCCTTCTCTCCTTCACTTGAGATCAGAAATGCATGGAGATCTGATGGCACTCCCAGCCTCTTTCAATATTGTTCCCATTTTCAGTCACAGGTGTTTTCCTTAAGATTTTCTTTCACATTGGATTCAGTCTTGACCTCTGTTTCTCAGAGAACGTTGACAAATACAGAAGCTACTTGTCACTGTTGTTGATATTAATTTGCTATTTCTGAGGGCAATAATTGTTAAACTTAGGGATATATTCAGTGGGACTTCTGTTGAGATATTTAATGGGAGATAGATTTTTATTTTTATGACAATGAGTGGATTAAACCAGGATGTCCTTGAGTAAAGGGAAAGGGTTACAATGGAAGTAATAGTCTAGACCCATGCATTCTGACCCCAAAAGCGAAAATCATTTCTAACAAATCATTTTCTATTCTGTTCTTAACTATTTATGAACATCTGTCCACCACTTATAAGACACTCTATTTCACTATTGTGTCATTTTGATGATAGAGGAGTTATTCTTAAAATCTCTTGAAAAGATCCCCTTTTAAATATCGCTTTTAAAATCTCTACAGATGCAGAGAACAACCCCATTAAATCCTTCAAGATTGTAATCAGGTCACCATTTCGTATATTTTTTTTTGTTCTAGTATAAAGAGCCAATTTCATTCATTAGTTTGTATATTCATTTTTAGCAAGTAATTTGGGTGCCTTATTATACTATTTTTTGCCAATTTCATTATTTCTGTTTGTATTTCTTGAACTCTCTCCAATCATTCTAGAATTTTTCAAAGGCTGATGATCAATATTAGGCATTATTATAATAAGGATCTGACTTGCTGAAAGGATTACTCTTTCGCTTTAATGTTATATTATTATATCACTTCTGTTCTTCAAATCCTATTGCCAACATCACTTCTGTGCCAACCACTAGAAAGGTATGTACTAATATTTCACTTGTGATCAAACACTGCTTCAGATATTTTTTTCTTAATTTCATTAGTAATCTTCTTTAGTGGTGTGTTGCATATCTATTCTGTTTTGCAATTTTAGTACCAGCATCTGGCTAATTTATTTACAGTGTTTTTTTCTTTAAGTTCTTCTTTTTGTTTCATTGAACAACTTGATATAAAATGAAGGTAGAAATTCAGTCTCACTCATTTATGAGTTGTGTGCCTAGGACAAATTACTTAACTCCTTCATTTCCTAATGTAAAAATGAGGATAATTATACCCAGATGATAAGTAAAATGTGGAAAAGAAATGACATAGTAACATAAAGTAAGCACTGACATAAAGTAAGTCCTCAAATGCTAGTGTTCTTCGCATAGATGTGGCCATTTACTTTATGTACACTAAATTGTAATAAAAGAAAGCTTAATTTGAGAAACAATGTATCTGAAGAAAATCTTCAAAAAAGCTCAGAAAGGGAATATAGTCTCAGTGCCTTTAGAAACAGCACATTTGACTGACTTAAAAGAGTGAAACCAGGTATCATATTCTTTTCATTCATTTTTGCTTTAATTTACAGCAGAGACGTGAAGAAAATGCTCCCCTCCCCAACTAAGACACTGAGAAAATATTGCAATACCAAAGAAACATGCATTTATTTTCTCAAAAAGGGAGAGAGATGTTTTTCATTAGACCAAAGGAGAAAAGACCAATGGAGAAAAGCTAGGAATAAAAAATAAAGAAACCTTAGACATGTAGCTACCTACAAATATTGGAAACATTGTCATATAGAAAAGGGATTAAGTTTTGTTCTGAGTGGGCCAAGAACTGTGGTTAGTGCAATGACAAATGAAAGAGAACTAAGAGAAAAACTTTCTAAACCTGAAAGGCACTCAAAAGTGGAATGGACCAACTCAGGATGCATTAGTTTCAAACGACAGAGGCTAGAGAATCACTTTGTTACATAAAGAACACGTTGGCTGCATTAGACCTGTATGTATCAAGCTAACCTGTGGTACAGAGCAGGAAACTCCCTGAATGACCCTATGGGGACCATTGGAGTAAGGGGCCAGGGAGAAATGGAGGGAGAGAGAAGTCCCCTTGCAACTACTGAGCTATTATAGAGGTGGAGGTAGAAAGGAACTGGAGGGAGACCACATGTATTTGCCTAGCCCGTCATTGCACGAATGGTTGGCAAACAGGCATCTAAGCGTATCCATTCTTTCAGGTGGCCCTACTCTGCTAAGGCAGTGGGGTGGAAATAGGGCAGTGGACAAGGTATTT